>NC_056589.1:29374630-29387130 GCF_018340385.1 Cyprinus carpio
TAAACACAGTCACTTGCTTAGTTCTGAATGAATCAGTTATTTGAATGAATCAAGTGAGTCGGTGATTCAGTGACTCATTCATAAACACAGTCACTTGCTTAGTTCTGAATGAATCAGTTATTTGAATGAATCAAGTGAGTCGGTGATTCAGTGACTCATTCATAAACACAGTCACTTGCTTAATTCTGAATGAATCAGTTATTTGAATGAATCAAGTGAGTCGGTGATTCAGTGACTCATTCATAAACACAGTCACTTGCTTAATTCTGAATGAATCAGTTATTTGAATGAATCAAGTGAGTCGGTGATTCAGTGACTCATTCATAAACACAGTAACTTTTTTTTATTTATTAAACAATACAAACATTACAATAAACAAAAACATTAAGGCAGTACCATTAAAATCATAAATAAAGACAGAAAAAAAATACACAGATTTGTTGCCAGGGTAACAAAAACAAGGTAATAAAATTACATCTTAGGAAGACACAAAGGACAAGTATAAAGATACAGTTTTTAATGCTTTTAAATGAACAGAACTTTGGATAGTTTCCACATACTTATCTGAGTCCGCTCTGAATAAAGAAAAGAGAGGTTTAGAGCCAGTGAACTTTTGTTTATGAATGTGAAATGAAGCTAACAGGAAACATAAATTAATTCTGTAATATTTTCCAGTATTCCCTTTTGAACACTCAAACGATCCAAAGAAAGCATCATTAAAACAAAAAGAAAAGTCACTTACAAAATAAGATTGAATAAATGACCAAAGTGTTTCAGAGTAGGAGCATTGCCAAAACAAATGAACGAAGTCTTCTTCAGAAGAATGACAAAAACAGCCTCTCACTTCAGTGTCTGACGTATATTTCCTAAGAAAGCTTTAGTTGGGTAACATTTGTGAATCAACTTAAATGTTGTGTCTTTTCCTTTATTAGTAAGCAGATATCTATGAGGTAAGGTCCATACTTTCTCCACAATGCTATTCTAATGAGATATTATGTAAGGAATTGTTGTTATCTCTCTCTGAAAAAGAGCTCTGCAGAAAAGCAAAAACTTCCGATCACTGTGTCAGTTAAATTCAGAGTGTAATACATGGCCATGGAAGAAAAGACACACCAGAGGGAATGGCATTGAAGACAACAGCATATTCATATTCATCAGCAGATACAGGAATATTATTATTCTGTAAGAAATCTGAGTAGTTGTAAAGTCTGCCTTGTGAATTAAGAATCTGTCCAACTAAAAGAAGATTGTATTTGAACAAGCTGTTAAAGAGAAGAGATTTATTCAAATATAGAGAATGTCCTTATTGTTCCATAAATAATATCTGTGCGGAGAAACGTTGTGTTTGTATATTAAGACCAGGCCAAGAGCTTCTGCTTATGGACATTAGGGATTTTTAAAACATTATAATTACAAAGTAACAGGAAATTCAGGCCACCAACTTTAGAGAAAATATAATTTGGGATTAAATTCCAAAGTGAGGGGGGATTTTTAAGGAAATTCTTAGGCCAGTTCATTTTAAAAGTGTTATTTAAGGTAGTAAAATCTACGAAATCCAGTCCCCCCTGTTTTGTTGGGTTCATTATTACAGATTTCCTAATATAGTGAGTTTTCTTTTTCCAAACAAAATTGTTTAACATGCTATCAATTCTTTTCAATGTTCCTTTATCAACCTCCAAGGAAAGAGCAGCGTAAGTCAGTCCACACAATCCTTAGAGCAAAATTCTTCCTCTTATTGATATAAACACAGTCACTTGTTTAGTTCTGAATGAATCCGTCATTTGAATGAATCAAGTGAGTCGGTGATTCAGTGACTCGTTCATAAACACAGATTTATGATTCAGTGACCCATTCGTTTAATTCTGAATAAATCCGTCATTTGAATGAATCAAGTGAGTCGGTGATTCAGTGACTCATTCGCTTAATTCTGAATGAATCAGTCATGTGAATGATTCAAGTGAGTCAGTGATTCAGTGATTTATTCATAAAGACAGTCACTTGCAAAGTACTGAATGAATCCGTCATTTGAACGAATCAAGTGAGTCGGTGATTCAGTGACTCATTCGCTTAATTCTGAATGAATCAGTTGAATGAATGATTCAGTTGACTCACTTATTAAGACAGTGACTTACTGCCACCTGCTGACACTTTTAGGTTCATTAGAGTATCATTCATTTTTATTATTATTTCATATTTCAGGATTATAAAAAAAAAAATATTAATACCAATGTAATTTAATTATTTGTGCAGTATTGAATCAAAATATTTATTTCTAAAACTACTAAAGTCTTTGTAAAGTCTAGTCAATGCTCTTCTTGCTTAAGAACAATTACTTTAAATGATCTTTTGGGGCTGATTTCTCATTAAAAAAATCAATGCATTTCATATAATTTATGCTTATAATTCAGCTAATTAAATTATATAAATATAATTAAATATCTATATGATATTTATAGAATGAAATGGCCTATAAGTAAACAGCATTGAGTTTTCTGGTTGTGTGCTCGGCTGGTCAAGCAGGGTCTCCTGGTGTCCTGTGAAAGCCTGTGAAGAGTTAATGAAGGAGTGCAGTGATGCTGTGGCGCCCTCTGCTGGACACACAACCCGCAACCGACTGTTTTAAGATCTTTATGCTGTAATTGAAGAATCAGTTTAAATCAGTGAGTGTCAGTATAATACATTCATTAACCACTTACTCGTTTTATTTGGTTCCAGACATTTCAATTACTGCACGTTCTTTAATTAAAACAAGAGTTATTGAGAGGGGGGAAATATAAAAAGAATTATGATTTCAGTTCACTTTTAAGTTTACTAATTTGTTTTTAGCATTTTAATTGTTTATTCATTCAATTAAGTTAGATTAAGATTTATTTTTAGAATATATATGTATATATATATATATATATATATATATATATATATATATATATATATATATATATAAAGAAAAATAAATATTTTAAAAATATATTTACGTATCAATAGATAATTATATATAAATATATGTTTATCAAATGTGACAATTTTTCATAGTAAAAATTTATAGAATATAATAAATTAGTTATTCAGTTAACACATACTTAACAGTTTACATTTCATATTTATTTGTTTATTTATTTATTTATTGCATTTTGCATTACAGTAATAGAATTTGAAGGTAAACTTGTTTAAAATGGAAAAGAAAGAAAGAAAGTCACAATGCAAAAAAATATAATAAAATAAAATAAAAAATCCTAGTGGTTGTAAAATTCGACTTGACTTTACACAAAATAAAGTCTGTCTATTTAGATTACAGATATATTTAATTACGTCAAGTAACTGTGTTCTGCATTATTCTGAGAATAAAGACATATTCCTGTATTTATTGTGTACTGAAGTGGAGAAGCTCTTTGATTTGATTCTTATTGAGAAGCTCTTGAGTCTTATTGAACTTATTAAACTTATTGAGTCTCAGTGTTTCTGATGTGTTTCTGAAGTCTCGTCCTGCTGTGTTTTGTGAATCAATCCTATTTTGCAGTTATTTTCAGACTCTTGTGTTCAAAGCCTCAGATCAGGATCTCGGCGTACAGCTAACATGAGTCACATGAGTGTGATTCTGTTCCAGGTGTGTTTGAATGTATTAAATCAGAAGAGTCTCTGCTGCGGTTCCTTTCTGTCACCAGCAGGGGGCGCACAGCTCATGAATGTCAGTCTGTGCTCTAACTGAACAAATCCTTTCTTTTGATTGAGCGGCCACTGTCGAGCTTGGACACGGTGCATTTCTGAACTCTATGATGTAGGTAAAGTTATAGATTTCTATTCAGATCTGAAGCGTTTCAGTGACGCGGACCCTCCCGACGCCGCGGTGTGGCGTGGAGCTTTTGCGCATGCGCAGAGGCGGCGCTGGAAGCCCAAGAGTGTTTTGAGAGTCAAGCGATTCCACTCCAGCGCTGCTTCCGCGCTCGGTCAGCGTCACGTGATAAAACGAGCCTCTGATTGGCTTATTATTTTAATTGCAGTTATAAAACCATCGAATATTAAGTATTTAATACAAAATATTTAGAATGAGAATGATTTAAAATGCACCCGTGTTATGATTTTTTTTATTATTATTATCATTTAATTAAATTTTCAGATTATATGAGTATAACCACAGTATTATATCATAAAAATAAAATTAATATAATATAAATATCATAAAAATATAAAATCAAATGTTTAAAAATATTAACATATTGCAGTAAGCATATAATACAAGACAAATAAATAAATATAATTAATTTACAATTTCTTTAGCTGTGAATGTAAAACGAGTCTCACTCTATTAGTGTAGCTGTAGCATTATTTTCTTTATAATACAGAAGTATTATCAATACTTTCTGATATATATATATATATATATATTATATATATAGATATATATATATATATATATATATATATATATATATATTGCTTTAATGTAAAAAAAATATATATATTATTATTATTACTTTGCTTTGGGTGTCACAAATCAAACTATTTTACACATTTTACACAAAGCACAATATTTTACCATTTGTGCTTATAATATTTTGATTTGTGTATTTGATTTGTGACATCCAAAGCAAAGTTAAATCTCATGTTTAGCATCAAAAACTGACTGAAGGACAACTCCGGAATAAATTAAATATGGTTTCTGGATACAAACCATAAAATATACGTGATACTTCAATTTAAGCATTTCTTACTTCCCATGTAATATTTACAGAGATAATATTTGTGAATAATGGTATTTAATTTGGTTTGTATTTTTTTTTTTTTTTTTTATGGGACCATTTTTCCAGATTTTCTTCCATAAAGGTCCTGCAAGTTGCATATATGAGTTTACTTTAGAATATACTGGGCAGGTCTACAATTCAAAGTTTTGATGCAGTTGGGAGCAGCGCGTGTCGGTCGTGACGTCACGACGCCAGCTGCAGTGAACCGGAGTGGATGCGCTAGAAGCTCGAGCGCCGCGTCGAAGCGCAGCGACGTTTTCATCTCATCTCATTTCCTCTTCATCCACAGGCCCGGTTCGGACTGTCTGATCTCGAACCCACGACAGCTGGATGCTCGGAACAAACCGGAGCTTGAACCAGCCGAGGAGAACCAGACGCTCGTGCGCGATATTCGCTGGGTGAGTCTCCGGTCATCGAGACGGTCAATGCATCCCTCTTCCGATCCGATTTCACATCGATTACTGACCGTTTGCTGTCAGCTGATCGCCAGTGTTCTTCCCTCTGGTCGTTGTGCGCTCGTGCATTAGTGATTTCACACGCTGCATTTCTGCTCATTGCACGTGAAGACCGCAGCGCGTTAAATAAATCACAGTTGATGTGCATGTGGAGTTAAGCAGGCGTGGTTCTCTAAACATCTCAGATCACAGATGCATATTATTCATCTGTATTTGTCATGCACTTTACAGATGAAGCTTTGATTTCTCTTCTTGTTGAGCTGATTTTGCTGATGCATCTGCTTGTTTTATTCGTGTACACTGTGGTGCTTAGATATTTCTGAATGCTTGTCATAGTCATGCATCATGGCATTTCCATGCAAAATGATATTGTTATGATATTACTCTGGTATCTGTCCAGAAGCATGGTTTTATTATGATGTGCCATCTATAATATTGCCATATTATAGTATGTTTAATTCAGGATAATTGGGACTTTTTTTTTTATCCAATCATTGCAATGGCAAAAGTGTTTAAATTTACCAGAATTCATCCTAAATAAACCATAAAACCATATTTATACAATGTTTATATGCCATGATATTTGCACTTCACTCCGAGATACTGTAAGGAATACCTTGGAAATGCTGTGGTGCTATGTTTAATGTGCTGACAGTGCTAACGAGCATGTTGTGAAACGAGGAGATCCGGCCTCAGGAGTTTAAAGAGCCAGACAGCATCACGCGAGGAGACCGTCTGTTGCGTCTGCCGCCGGACGCTCGTGTGCCAAGACACCCGACCCGGACGTGCAGGAGGATTCTGGGTCGAGCTTTTGGAAATGCACATGTCTGATTGGCCGGCGGCTTGAGGAGACACTTGCTCATTAAGCAGGGTTTCCACAGCAATGCCAAACCAAAGTGTGCTTTGTTCAGGCTCGGAAAACATAAATATTTAAGGCAGGACACTACAGGTGAATAGAGTAGAGATATTAACTAATAAATAAATAAATAAATAAATTCCTGACCAGGGATGCATCAGATACTCGCAGGCAAAACTATATATTTAAGTTGTTTTGTAAGTAAATATGCACTAATAGAAGAACTTATAAATAATCAAAAGAACCTTTTGTCCAATGGAAAGGTTTAATGGATGTTAAAGGTTCTTCATGGAACCATAAATGCCAATAAAGAAGCTTTATTCTTTAGAGTGTGGCCTGAAAGAGACTGAGACCTTAAACATAACTAAGAAACATGGCATTAGTGAATAGAAAAGATCCTGCAGTGTTGATCTGATAAAGCACATTCAGGCCGTTATGAGAGTGACTTCATTGAACCTTTGAGCAGACTCTGAGCTTCTAGTGGAGTTGTGGGACGTTTTATTGTTGTGGACTTTGGAGCTCTTGTGCCGTGTTCTGATGCTCATATTAAATCGGTGCTGATGCTGAGGAGAATTAACATTGAGTTCACTGTTAGACTTGATTCTGATTGAATCAGTCTAATGTGAGTGGAATGCCTGAAGAGTTTTTTCTATTTTTTTATAATTAAATAATTAAATTAAATAATGAAAAAAGTAATAATAATGAAATTTTTAATTTTAATAAAATTTAATTAACTTAAAAATATATGCCATTTTAATGGCCTACATCTTTTTTTTTTTATCAGTTTGAGATATTGGTAATATAACTAAAATTGAAATAAGTTTAAGAGTTATTCTTTAGTTGAGAACCAAACGCAGTGTCATCATACATAACGTTCTGCATTGCATGGTCTTTACTAATAGAGGTTCCTTTAATGTTTGCGCCATTGAACCAAATTCAAATCAGCTGTTATTAATATGTAAAGAGTAGTGTTGTTTTGTGGGTGTGGTAGAATAGTTTATGATTATCTCGTCAGTAAAGCCGGTTCTCTAATCAGTGGTAAATTCCATCAGGTGTGTGATTTCACATAGAGCAGCTGTTACTACACAGAGCCGATGTTAACTGACAAGCTGCGCAAATCCACCTGATCATGAACGGCCAATATTTATTGTGCACCCCTAGTAAAGAGTGTAACCAGCTATAACACATTTTTTGTCAAGACTCTCTATAAACTGTTGCTCCAGAATAACAGAACCTGTAGCACAGGGCTGGGCGATATGGCAAAAAAAAAAAAAAAATTCTTGATTTCTGATGATTTTGACCGGTTCTTGATTTTTAACTAGTCAACTTATCAAATTTAACTAAAGTATGATTCAAGTAACTTTTTCTTTATTAACCCTCTAGTTAAAGAAATTTCTATTCCAGTTGCACCACACATGATGTTGCCAACATGATGTAAATGTTAAACAAATCACTTTGTAAAAAAGATGCACGAACTACAACTACATCTTGTCTCATTCATATTATATGTTCAGAAATAATACAAGGAAAATGCTTTAAAAAAAAAAAATCTCAAAAGTCAAGGTAATTCAAATTCAAAACGACTGAAGGCAAAACACCAGTAGACTATTATTAACTATAAAAAATTGGTAAAAACAATGAACAGCAGCTTTCAGCCTTTCACCATGATGTAAACATGAAATATCAGACATACAGTAGAAGTTCTTCATCGGTTTTCCATTGTTTCTATGTGAACACGGATGTGTTTGACTGTTGCGCTCATGTCTCATGCATGAAACGGCATTCTAAAAACACTGTGCTCAAGTTAAAAGAACTTCAACTCAATTCATATCTTCCTGCATTGTTTCCTATTCCACTGCCCGCGTCGCATCTTTGTCATCATAAAAGCGCATTCTGTGTGAACTGATATTCTACTTCTGGTCCTTCACGTGAGCGGTTCATCACGAGCGCTGACTTCATTCTTTTCTCTTTACTGTTAACATTGGCGTACTGTCAAAGTGTGTAATTCTAATGTTTGGTAATATTTCTATTCAAAATCGTGATTCCTCGATTTATAAAAAATAAAATCGTGGCAAAACATTACATTTGATAAAATCAGAAAAATTGTTTCAGAGCAAATTGTAATGCATAACTGATTTCAAATTACATAACAAAAATTGTAGTCAGTAACGTAATCCACTACATTACACATTTTAGGCAATATAATCAGACTACTTTTGAGCTAACTTGTTTATCACATTGATTTAAAAAAGGTAATCTCGTACCATATTGATATAAAAATACAAAGAGAAAAAAAAGTTATATTTGATGTTATTAACATGAAGTGCATTAAACATTACATTATGTCAAGGGTTCATGAGTTTAATGAACAGCTAATAAAATGTAACATGTAAAATTAAAATAAATAATTTTAAAATAAAAAGAAAAATAAATCACTTACTAAAAAAAAAGATTAAATATTTTAATCATTTGCATGTCATGTGAACATAGTAGTTAGTTGTTGAAAATGTTCAGAAATTAATAATTTCTAGTAATATTTCTAAATAATTTCTGACTAGTGACTGGTCTTTGTGTGAATGTCCACAAAACCGGAAGACTTTCTGAAAGTGCGGGAAAATGTAAAAGATTTAGGGAAGAATTGGGTAGAATCAATTAATAATGAATGATGCAATTATGAATTATGAATAATACATAATCATGAAATCAATAAAAAAGTAACTAATCTTATCGCGAGTATTTTAAGATTTAATGTAATCTGATTACGTAATCAGTTTCTACCAGCACTGCTTATTTATTATAGGTGTAAAGATATAGTACAGTGTTTAGATGTATTCCAGGGTTCTGAATGATTATCATAATCATGCAGCGTGATATTGACATCATCATGTGTCACAGTGCATTGCACTCCTCAGGTGGTTCGTCTCGTGTGATGCTCCTCCTGCAGTGGTGTGTCATTAATGAAAGCAGAAACACCGTTGCATCATGAGTTTCCTCGTAGAACGAGAGCTGCTTTCATTCAGGTACTTTGATTTCATGAATGAAAAATCATGTTCAGTCCGGTGTGATTGTCTTTCTTCTGCTGATCACTAAAGAAGATCTTTCACAGCAGAGTTTTTGTGTGCATACGGTGGAATTGTTTTAACACTCTTGATAAGATCTTCTTTCGTCTTCGACAGAAAAAAGTAAGAAAGCATTTCAGGTTTGGAACGTGAACACTTTCATTTTTGGCTGAACTGTGTTTTATGAGAAACAGCAGTGAATTCAGAGAAAAATCCGGTTTTGTCCTGGTTTTGTCCTGGATTTGTGCCGGTTTTGTCCTGGATTTGTGCTGGTTTTGTGCTGGTTTTGTCCTGGATTTCTGCCGGCTTTGTCCTAGTTTTGTCCTGGATTTGTGCCGGTTTTGTCCTGGATTTGTCCTGGATTTGTGCTGGTTTTGTCCTAGATTTGTGCCGATTTTGTCCTAGATTTGTGCCGGTTTTGTCCTAGATTTGTGCTGGTTTTTGTCCTGGATTTGTCCTGGATTTGTGCCGGTTTTGTCCTGGATTTTCGGCCGGAGTTGTCATGGATTTCTGACGGATTTGTCCTAGTTTTGTCCTGGATTTGTGCTGGTTTTGTCCTAGATTTGTGCCGATTTTGTCCTGGATTTGTGCTGGTTTTGTCCTAGATTTGTGCTGGTTTTGTCCTAGATTTGTGCCGATTTTGTCCTGGATTTGTGCTGGTTTTGTCCTGGATTTGTCCTGGATTTGTGCCGGTTTTGTCCTGGATTTGTCCTGGATTTGTGCTGGTTTTGTCCTGGATTTGTGCTGGTTTTGTCCTGGATTTGTGCTGGTTTTGTCCTAGACTTTGTGGTTTTGTCCTAGATTTGTGCCGATTTTGTCCTGGATTTGTGCTGGTTTTGTCCTGGATTTGTGCTGGTTTTGTCCTGGATTTGTGCTGGTTTTGTCCTGGATTTGTCCTGGATTTGTGCCGGTTTTGTCCTGGATTTGTCCTGGATTTGTGCTGGTTTTGTCCTAGATTTGTGCCGATTTTGTCCTAGATTTGTGCCGGTTTTGTCCTAGATTTGTGCTGGTTTTGTCCTGGATTTGTCCTGGATTTGTGCCGGTTTTGTCCTGGATTTCTGCCGGATTTGTCCTGGATTTCTGCCGGATTTGTCCTAGTTTTGTCCTGGATTTGTGCTGGTTTTGTCCTAGATTTGTGCCGATTTTGTCCTGGATTTGTGCTGGTTTTGTCCTAGTTTTGTCCTGGATTTGTGCTGGTTTTGTCCTGGATTTGTGCTGGTTTTGTCCTGGATTTGTGCTGGTTTTGTCCTAGATTTGTGCTGGTTTTGTCCTAGATTTGTGCCGATTTTGTCCTGGATTTGTGCTGGTTTTGTCCTGGATTTGTGCTGGTTTTGTCCTGGATTTGTGCTGGTTTTGTCCTGGATTTGTGCTGGTTTTGTCCTAGATTTGTGCCAATTTTGTCCTGGATTTGTGCTGGTTTTGTCCTGGTTTTGTCCTGGATTTGTGCCGGTTTTGTCCTGGATTTGTGCCGGATTTGTGCTGGTTTTGTCCTGGATTTGTGATGGTTTGTTCTGATTTGTGCTGGTTTCGTTCTGATCTTGTGCTGATTTCTTGCTGGACTTGTCTTGATTTGGTGCTGGTTTCTTACTGGTTTTGTGTGGATTTGATGGTTTGCGTGTCTCTGTGTGTCGTTCTGTGTTTCTGATGAACAGACAGAAAGCAGAAGCTGTCATACGGTCCTCTAGGGATCGTCACAGGTGTGTGAACAGGAAGCAGAATCACGAGCCCCTGCACTGAAAGCGTCAGCGTTGCGGTCAGTGTTTTATTTCCAGTGATGATGTCATGTTGTCTGCTCATTTGCATCAGCGGTTCTTGTGTTTTGGCTCACACTGAAGCGTGTTCATGCGGAGCTGCTCTATTCAAATGTCCAGAGATGATCCAGCCGATCATTTGAATGAATCAGCTGAAGATAACGGTCCACGACTGACTGCTGAAGGTCACTTCCGTCTCACGGGACGGACGCTCCCAGTGTTTCTCCGTCTCTCACCTGACGGACTGGTTTCTGTTCTTGAATGTCCCTGCAGTGAAGGCTGAGTGTTTGGTCGTGACTCTTCATGTGAAGTTTGTCATCATCTCGTGTTTAAACATGTTCTGGAGAGAAATAGATTCGGTTTTGAATCTCACAGATAGAAACGGATTGGTTTTGTCCTGTGAGATGGGTCTCAGGAGGAAGTGTTATTATGGATTATGGACTCTATGGTATTTTAGTTAAAAACGTCTCTCTGATGGATTTGTTTCAGCTTTTGTCTTCTCAGATGTTGTTGATCCAGTCTGTGTGTCTGATCTTTATCTGTTTTGTCGTGAGTGTCTGAGGGAGGCAGCTGAAATCTCTTTTCAAAGTAAAAGTTTTGCTAAAACTTACCACATTTTGCTATAAGTTTTTTTGTTTAATTGTTGTTGTTAGTGTTGTTCGTCTTTTTTTTTTTTTCTTTTTTTGTTTTTTTTTGTGAATTTTTGTGGTGTGTACATGAACTGAGAGTCATCACAGATAAGCTACTACTAAATATTGTAGAAACTTAATTTTCTAAAGTTGCTTTACAATGATTTGTATCGTAAAAAGCGCTATACAAATAAACTTGAATTGAATTGAAAAGTTTTAAACCGGTGCATTTTATTCTGTTTTGCGTCCGGCTGTTATTGAACGCATAATATTTTCTTCCATCATTTTTCTCTCATTTTTCTTTTATTCATAACATTTTATACTGTGTAAAGTGCTCATTCACAGAAGGATTCTTACAAATTCTGTTTTTTGTTTGTTTAAATTTTAATGGGTTAAATACATTTGAATTATCAAAATGCATGTCTAGTCAATTCATAATATTTGTGAAAAAAAGAAAAGATTTATTCAGTGTTTTAAAATGTAATCAAATGAAAATGTAACCGTTCCTGAACATTGCATTTGTATTTGATGTCTTATATAAAATTATAAATAATGATTATTTCTGTCATAATTTTTTTTAAGATACTTAAATGTTAACAGGAATAAAATAAGATATAAAAAAAAAACGTTTTATTGTTTTTATGTCACACACACACACACACACACACACACACACACACACACACACACACACACACACACACACACACACACACATACATATATATATATATATATATATATATATATATATATATATATATATATAAACTTTTTTTTAGTTTAACTTCATGTACTAAGATAATTAAGACTAAAATGAAATTAAAATTGTAAAAAATAATTAATAAAAGTGAAAATTTCTAAAACTTTAAAATTTAAATTAAAACAGAAGGTATAAAAAATCAGTTCAAAATATTTATAAAACTATAATAGATGCTAAAACAACACTGATCCTCACACTCACACTCGTTCTTGTCTCTTTTTAGTTAATGGTTTCTCTAGTCTCTCTCT
>NC_056589.1:29389630-29424630 GCF_018340385.1 Cyprinus carpio
CACACACACTCTCACACACACACACACACACACACACACACACACACACACACACACACACACACACACACACTCGCTCTCTCTCTCTCACACACACACGCACACACACACACGCACACGCACACACACTCTCACACACGCACACACACACACACACACACGCACGCACACGCACGCACTCTCACACACGCACACACACACACACACACACACACACACACACACACACACACTGAGTGACTGGATGTGTGTGTTTGGTCTCCTCAGCTCTGATGGTTCTCGTCTGACACTCAGAGACTCCAGCATCAGTCCTCAGCATGTCTGCTCTACAGGTACACACACTCCACACTGCAGAAAAACACCACATTATATTTGCATTACTTAAACCCATTTTTTAGGGTGGATTATTTCTTTACTTTTTTGTTTGTTTTGTAAATAATAAAAATCCAGTTATATTTTGCATGAGGTAAATGAACCTTATTTTTAGGGTGTGCTTGTTTATTATTTAATATATATATTAATATATATAGGTTGATTGATTATTTATTTATTTATTTATTTATTTATATTTTTATTTATACTTATTTAATTATTTATTTTAAATGAACCCTATTTTTAGAATGTGGTATTTGGTATTTATTTATGTAGGTTTTTTTTTCGTAATTTATTTTGAATATTTATTTGTTTATTTATTTATATTGATTTTTCAAGGTTAAGATTATTTATTGCTATATATTGTAATGAGAATTTTTTTTATTTTTTAAATAAATAATATCTCACATAAAGTGTTGAATAGGTTCTTTTGTTTTCTGTATAGTACGTGTTAGAGTGTGTCTTTAGAGTGAATTGTGGGTTGTCTCTCAGGCATCCTGGCCGCCGGGCACCGAGTGTGTGGCCAAGTATAATTTCCAGGGCAGCACAGAACAGGACCTGCCCTTCTGCAAAGGAGACCTGCTGACCATCATCGGCGTAACCAAGGTAACGGCCAATCAGCAAACACCTGCTGATGTCACATGGACCTTTAATGTCCAAAAGCTTCAGTCTTTAAACGTCCTGAAGGACTGAGTGACATATATATATATATATATATATACACAAATACTATTTTATTTAATGCATGTAAGCAGAAAAGGATATTTCCATGGTAAACTCACAGTAAAAATATTTTTTAAATATTTTTAATAATAATAGTATTTTTTATATTATTTACTTGTATAGTATTTTTCATACATGGAATGCAACTCAAAGTGCTTCACATGCATAAAACAAATATTAAGAATAAATGATCAATTTAACAAAATAAAAACTTTATAAACAAATAAGAACAAATATAGAAGAATCAAAAGAAAAAAAGCAACAAATAAGTATAAACAAGTATGGAAAAAAAATTACATTCTTCACACATTATTATACTCCTAAGCAACTCTAAAGAGTTATGTCTTAGCCCGACTTTTAAAAATATGAATACTAGTGCACACTTCACTTGGAAGACAGTTCCTAATTTTTGGAGAATAGTTGCTAAAAGAAGCACCACCAGATCGCGGAAGAGTTACTGTGTAATGTGCCAAAAGTGCAGCACTAGAGGAACACAATGTACGATATATCTTTACAGTCAGAAATGTAAGACGGTGCCAGATTATGCAGTGTTTTATAAACTAATAAAAGAATCTTAGAATCAACTGGTAACCAATCTAATTCCATTAAAACCAGTGTAAGAGGTTCTCGCTATTTTAGTTTCATTAATACTCTTCCTGCTGCATCTCGAATCAAGTGTAGCTCAACTAGAGACCCTTAGGAAAGCCATTATATTAATTCATATTATAATGAGACTCGAAACTCAAATCACAATCACAAATCACAATATATGTAATTTTTTACATTGGTGAAACCAAATTTATCATCATGTCTGTTGCAGTGATTGTACTGTGCTTTTATCATAAATGTTGACGTGTATATATTGAATCATCATCAAACTCCAACAAACATCTTATTTCAGCTCTATCAGGCATGTTGTCATGCTCGTGTCCTCCAGTGATTGATCGATCGATTGATTTATTGATTCAGGACCCAAACTGGTACAAAGCGAAGAACTCTGTTGGCCGAGAGGGAATGATTCCAGAAAACTACGTCCAGAAGAGAGAAGGCGTCAAATCCGGAGGAAAACTCAGCCTGATGCCGTGAGTTCATGATCTTTATTCTGCTTTCAGACCAGAATCAGATCAGAAAGAGGACTCCAGTCCTGCTGAATTGTGGGTAATGGTTGTCTGTGTTTCCCTCGGATTGGCTGATGGTGGCTTTATAGTGTAAGGTTTTGAGAATGGAAGCATAGCAGAGCTGGAGTCTGTTTCTGTGATTCTGCGGCTGGAGACGCGTCTGAATCAGACGATTGATGCTCCAGAGTCACACACACACAGAAAACGCAGTATGCAAATCCATCTCAAACACACACATTCTCTCTCACACACACACATTCGCTCACAAACACTTACTCACACACACACACACACTCCCACTTGCTCACAACCACTCACACACTCTTAAACAAACACGTGCACACACTATTTCTGTAGTAAAACCGCAATTTGAGCTTAAGTTTTGAAATGAATTTATCAATATGTAGCTTAAAAGTTAACTGACTGATGGAGCACACCAGTACATAGCGGTGTCGTCTGTATACAGATGGAACTTAGCATTTGGAATGTTATCGCATAAATTATTTATATACAAGGAAAATAAAATGGGTCCCAGAACAGAGCCCTGAGGGACACCTTTGGAAAGTGACAAAATAGATGAAGTACAGTCTTTTAAAAGCGCACACTGTGTTCGCCCCGAAAGATAGTTGGCAAACCATTTAATAGCATTTTCAGAGAGACCAACAATGGAGAGTGTATTTAGGAGTATGCCATTTATACACACACTCACTCACACTCACACTTGCTAACAAACACACTCACACATACACACACGCACACTCGCTCACAAAATACTCACACTCACACAAACACTCACACTTGCTCACAAACACTCACTCACACTTACACAAACACACACTCACTCACTTACACTTGCTCACAAACATTCATTTACAAACACTCACACTCACTTACTAACACACTCACACATACTCAATTACACTCACACACTCACTTACACTTGCTCACAAACATTAATTCTCAAACACTCACACTCAATAACACACACCCAAACACTCTCGTTCACAAACCACTAACTCACAAACAACTCAATTACACTCACACACACTCACACTTGCTCATAAACACTCACTCACACTTACACACACACACACACTCACACATGCTCACAAACATTCATTCACAAACACTCACACTCACTAACACACACACATACACTTGCTCACAAACACTCACTCACACTTACACAAACACACACACACACACACTCACAAACATTCATTCACAAACACTCACACTCACTAACACGCACACATGCTCACCAAATACTCACACACACACTCACACTTGCTCACAAACACTCACTCACACTTACACAAACACACACACACACACACACATGCTCACAAACATTCATTCACAAACACTCACACTCACTAACACGCACACATGCTCACCAAATACTCACACACACACACACACAAACACACACACACACACGCTCACAAACATTCATTCACAAACACTCACACTCACTAACACACGCACATACACTCGCTCACCAAATACTCACACACACACTCACACTTGCTCACAAACACTCACTCACACTTACACACACAAACACACACACACACACGCTCACAAACATTCATTCACAAACACTCACACTCACTAACACGCACACATGCTCACCAAATACTCACACACACACACACACACACACACACACACTCACGCTTGCTCACAAACACTCACTCACACTTACACAAACACACACACACACACACACACTCACACTTGCTCTCAAACACTCACTTACTAACACACACAAACACGTACACTCTCGTTCACAGACACACTCACACAAACACACACTCACTAACACACACACATTCATACTCACACCCAAGAGATGTTCTCATTGTGTAGATATGGGCCATCATGTTTTTTGGAGAATAAAAAGAATCAAGAATAAAAACACATTAAAATATTTTTGGGAACTATATATTTGATCTTCATATCAGATTTATATAAATACATAAATTAAATAACAAATAAAGTTGGTCAGTCTGCTGATCTCATCTGGACATGGGTCAGAGTTCTTTGGGTTTTACTTGTTACACTACATGGTAAATATTACATGTTTATCATTTATGATTAGTTTTAATAGTTCACATGTTGGAAGGTGTTCACTTCCCAGTTTAATAAGATACATTTCTCAGATACCTCTGAAGTCAGAACAGTCGTTTTAACACAGGGTCAGATGCCTTTTAAACCGCTCTTATGGTTTGTTATTCACAGATACGTCACACAAAACTTATTTATGATCATCTTATTAGTTTCCACAGGCCCAAAAACAGTCATTGTGGAGGCTCTGTGTCTCATTTCTTGGAGTATATTTTCAGAGTAAAGCGACGGATGATCGAGGATAATCATTCTGGTGTCAGTGAAGCACAAGTACATTCCCGATGTCAGTTTTTCAGAATTTTTGGATGAAGGTTGTGTGTTCAGCACAGATCTCATGACCCACAATCCTCAGCGTTTGCCGGTTCCTCTCAAACACGACATTGTTCTTTTGTAACCTGATTAGATTTGAACAGTCATCATTCTGTGACAGTCTGCATGATTTGATTTCAGTAACATGCTGAATCTCTGACATCTGTGTAAGACGGTGAAACTCTTGGTTGTGAGGATCGTTACTCATCGAGTTTCTCAGTAAACGAGTGAAATGCTGAAGTGAAAACAGTGACGCATCAGCGTGTCCCGGCAGAGCTGTGACCTCATCCGCTTGCATCAGAGGCCAGCGGTCGGTTAATGAAGCCAAACAGCATTAATGCATGAAGTCCAGACCTCAACATAGAATCACTTAAAGACCAGTTATGTGTAGCAGTCAGTGACACACGTCAGTATACTTCCTGTTTCGATTTCAACTGTCAAAACCACATTTATTTATTCATTTATTTATTTTCCATGCACATATATATTATATATATATATATATATATATATATATATAATATATATATACAGTACAGACCAAAAGTTTGGAAACATAACTATTTTTAATGTTTTTGAAAGAAGTCTCTTCTGCTCATCAAGCCTGCATTTATTTGATCAAAAATACAGAAAAAAACAGTAATATTGTGATATATTATTACAACTTAAAATAATAGTTTTCTATTTGAATATACTTTAAAAAAAAATAATTTATTCCTGTGATGCAAAGCTGAATTTTCAGCATCATTACTCCAGCCTTCAGTGTCACATGTAACATCCAGTCTATCACATGATCATTTAGAAATCATTCTAATATTCTGATTTATTATGATGTGTTGGAAACAGTTCTGCTGTCTAATATATTTGATGAATAAAAGGTTAAAAGAACTGCATTTATTCAAAATAAAATAAAAAATTCTAATAATATATATTCTAATAATATATTTTTCTTTACTATCACTTTTTTATCAATTTAAACACATCCTTGCTGATAAAAGTATTGATTTTATTAAAAAAAAAAAAGAAGAAAAAAAAATTACTGACCCCCAAATTACTGACCAGTAGTGTATATTGTTATTACAAAATATTTATATTTTAAAAACATAGCTTTTTTTTTTTTTACTTTTTATTCATCAAAGTATCCTAAAAAAGTATCACATGTTCTGAAAAAATATTAAGCAGCAGAACTGTTTTCCAACTTTGATAATGAATAATCATATTAGAATGATTTCTAAAGGATCATGTGATAATGATCCTAAAAATTCAGCTTTGCATCACAGAAATAAATGATAATTTTAAAGTATAATAAATTTAAAAACAATTATTTTAAATTGTAATAATATTTCACAATATTCAATTTTTTTTTTTCTGTATTTTTGATCAAATAAATGCAGGCTTGATGAGCAGAAGAAACTTCTTTCAAACATTAAAAATAGTAATGTTTTCCAAACTTTTGGTCTGTACTGTGTGTACATATATATATATATAATATATATATATATATATATATATATATATATATATATATATATATATATATATATATATATATATATATATATATATATAGTTTCCATAAAAAATAATGTATAATTATATGTAATTTTATCATATACAGATTTTTTTTATGTTTGTTTCCATGTAGCTTCATTTTTATTTCGGTTTTCAGTAACTTTAGTGCTATAAGTTAAACTTATTTAATTTCAGTTAGTTGCCAAGGCAGCATTTCTTTTTTTTTTTCTTCAAATTTTATTTTATATTTAAAAAAAAAAAAAAAAGATTTTAATGTTTTTTTGTTTTTTGTTTTTCAGCTAAAAATGCAGTAAAGTACTATTTTTAATAGTTTTAGTTAACCATAACAACACTGATCATATATTGTTGAGAGCCGAGAGAGAATGTCTGCAGAGCGATGATGTCAGATTGATCTGGAAGTTACTGAAATCAGAAGAACATCAAATAATGCAAACTGAATGTCTAGACTGATACCTGACCGGATGACGTTTGAGCCGCGTGATTCTGTTCCTGTCCGTCTCCCCTGAAGTCTCTCTGTACTGTACATACTGTATGATCTCATAAAGGCCAGGTGAATAAATGAGCTGGGACTGATTACTCTGTTTGTCAGATGGTTTCACGGTAAGATCACGCGTGAGCAGGCGGAGCGGCTGCTGTATCCGCCGGAGACGGGGCTGTTCCTGGTGCGCGAGAGCACCAATTTTCCCGGAGACTACACGCTGTGTGTGAGCTGCGACGGCAAGGTGGAGCACTACCGCATCATCTATCACAGCGGCAGGCTGTCCATCGACGAGGAGGAGTACTTCGACAACCTCATGCAGCTGGTGGAGGTGTGTGTGTGTGTGTGTGTGTGTGTGTGTGTGTGTGTGTGTGTGTGTGTGTGTGTGTGTCTTGAGGCATTCCTCACATTCTCTAATCTTGTTTCTCATTCTCATCCCGTTTCTCTCGATGGCGTGTCATAACAAGCTGCTCATGAATCAACGTCACACACACATGTTGTGAAACCACTGTAAACAAGAGCAGACCTGTGTTTGTGTGTGTGTGTTTGCTCTTGATGTGATTTCTGCCCTCTAGTGGCTCTTGTGTTTCTGTGAAACTCAAATGATCATCTAACGAGTTTATGATGAAGAGAATTATTCTGTCATGCAGTGATGATTAGTGATGCAGCAAAGTGGAAATATATATATATATATATATATATATATATATATATATATATATATATATATATATATATATATATATATATATATATATATATATATATTTACAAAAACATAATGGAAAAAAAAAACTTTTTATAACCTTTTTGTTTTGTTTTAAATGAATAGCAAAGGAGCAAAAATTAAAAAAATAAGAAAAAATAAAAAAGATATTTTAGAAAATCAAAAAGACAAATATTAAAAATTATCAAAAAACAGCTAAAAAAATTTGTAAATTTTTTTTAACTTTTTAAGAAAAAAAATATTTTTTACAATATCATAAAAATATATATTTTTAACTTTTTTTTGTTTTTCATTGAATCAGCAAACACAAAAATATTAAGTCAAAAATATTTAATAAATATCTTATAATTATGAAAAAAAACCTGTTGATTTGAGTGAGTGTGATTCGTTGATCATTGGTCTTGTTTGATGTGTTTATGTAATTCTTTCTCCTCCTAGATGTTTGTTGTTAGTGGCATGAAAACTAATTCTTCATCAGCTGAGAAAGACATGTTTTGTCTTCACCGGAAACATCCAGCAGAGCACCGTGAGATGAATATGACCTCTGTCCCAGCATGCTCTGCTCCCTCAGGCTGCTGTCCTTCACTCTTCCCTCCGCAGCCTCAGTGTGTTTCCTCTTTCACATGATCACAGGAAGTGCTCTGACAGCTGCCCCGACCCCTGAGCACAGTTCATAACCGTTTCTGTGAAACAAGTGATCATGCATATTAATGCGTGTGTGTGTGTGTGTGTGTGTGTGTGTGTGTGTGTGTGTGTGTGTGTGTGTGTGTGTGTGTGTGTGTGTGTGTGTGTTTGCAGCATTACACCAAAGATGCTGACGGTCTTTGCACGCGACTCATCAAACCCAAGCTGATGGAGGGGACGGTGGCGGCGCAGGACGAGTTCTCCAGGAGTGAGTGTCTCATTGAGCTTCATCCTGACCAGTGCTGTTTTAGCAGTATTTATTTACTATTATAGGTTTTTTTTTATATTCTGAAGTAGTTTTTAATTTATACTTTCAGGTTTCAATTTCATTCTAGTTAAAATTTTGTTATGTGCTTTTGTCAGTTTTTGTTTATGAGATATTACTATATGTGTCCCTGCAGCACAGAAGCAGTCATCAGTAGCACAGGTATATTTGTAGCAATAGACAACAATACATTGTATGGGTCACAATTATACATTTTTCTTTTATGCCAAAAATTATTAGGATATTAAGTAAAGATCATGTTCCATGAAGATATTTTGTAAATTTCCTACTGTAAATATATCAAAACTTAATTTTTGATTAGTTATATGTATTGTTAAGAACTTCATTTGAACAACTTTAAAGATGATTTTCTCAATATTTAGATTTTTTTGCTCCCTCAGATTCCAGATTTTCAAATATTGTCCTCCTAACAAACCATACATCAATGGAGAGATTATTTATTCAGCTTTCAGATGATGCATAAATCTCAATTTCATAAAATGTACCCTTATGTCTGGTTTTGTGCTCCAAGGTCACATTTAGGTTTAATTTAATAATAATTCATTATTTATAATTTATTAATTGAGTTTTAGGTTTGATTCAGTTGGTTAGTTCTTATTTATTTCCAGTAAATAATTTTATTTTAGTATTATTCACATTTAAATGTTAAATTTTGAAGTAGCTTTTTGTTTTTCAGTTTTTAGTTTTAGTTTATATTAAAATATTTGTAATTTTGTTATTGTGCTGTTGTCATTTTTATTTTTTTTTATTTTTTTTTTTAATTACTATTTGGGTTTAATTTATTATAAAAATATGTTTTTAGTTCTAGTTCCATTTTAGTTTCTATTTAGTTTATTTCCAGTTAGTATTTGTATTTTATTATTATCTATTATAGTATTATTTTATCTAGTTTTTCTGTTAATATTTTGAAGTAACTTTTTACTTTAGTATTTTTACTTTCTAAATATTTAGCAATTTCATCAAATTTATTAGTTTTTGTTTATTTAAATACTACTCTTTAGCTTTAATTTAATATCTGATTTTTCGGATTAATTTTATTTTATTCCTAGTTACTTATTTTAAAACCAAACAAAGGTTCATCTAATGTATTTTTTTATTTTTTTAATTTTAGCTTCATTTCAGTTAACAAAAATGTTTTAAGAGTTTAACTTTGGGGTAATGATAAGAACCCTTATGTAATCAGTCCTAGAAACAAAATTCTTTAATGAGGGAAATAAAGCAGAAGTGGAAGGGGTTTCATCTCTGTTTGTCTTCTCAGGTGGATGGGCTCTGAGCAGGAAAGATCTCAAACTCATTCAGACCATCGGCAAAGGAGAGTTCGGAGGTGTGTGTGAAGATCCGTGACGCTGTGTTTGAGGACGATGAATCTGTGTGTAATCTGTGTGTGTGTGTGTGTGTTCAGACGTGATGGTGGGAGATTACCGAGGGACGAAGGTGGCGGTGAAGTGCATCAAACACGACGCCACGGCTCAGGCCTTCCTCGCTGAAGCTTCAGTCATGACGTGAGTACAGATGATCAGAAAGAAACTGTGTAACTGTACAGATGTCCAGCTTCAGCTCGAGCTTCACGTGTCAAATCTCGACTGATTTTGATCAAGTAAACGTCAGAATAACTGCAGTAATATTTACAGATGAATGTGTGTGTGTGTGTGTGTGTGTGTGTGTTGCAGTCAGCTGAGACACACTAACCTGGTGCAGTTATTAGGGGTGATCGTGGAGGAACGAGGCAGTTTGTTCATCGTGACTGAATACATGACTAAGGTCGGTGGTGTTTCTCGCAGTGTTGCTGTCAAAAGTTGTATCGTGAGCTCATTTACTGCGTATGATCTACTGTTGATCTCTGTATTGTATTTATATTGTATTCTGTTGTAGATGGTGGTAAGTGCATGTTTTATCTCTTTAATTTTGCAGCTGGAAGTAGTAAAGCATAAACATTTCAAAATAAAAGTCCTAGTCCATTTCGGGCTGGTTTATAATAAGTTATAAGAAGTTCTACATTGTATCAAAATACGTTTTTGAAACCATATTGTATCTAAACAGCAACTTCTCATTAATGAGTGAATGTGAAAAAAAAGTTTTCAATGGTACCAATGGTTATTAACATGCTTTTATTTCATTTAGCCTTGTTTTATTAATTAAAAATGTTTTTTTTATATATATATATATATATATATATATATATATATATATATATATATATATATATATATAAATTACACGTACATGTTTATATATAATATTCTGTATTAATGAATATATCATTGTATGAAATTTTTAAAAATATATCATCTGAGAATTACTGATGTAAACCCCATTGGAATGTATGAAATTGAATTAAATTCCTTTAAATTTAAACTCATGATTTGCTCAAAATCAGTCCAAATTCATGAAACCTATACATTTTTTCTAACAAAACAACGATTATTACTCTGAAATGTTTTTGAACAAATTAAATTCATTTTACTTGTATAAGCTTTCACTTTCGGATGTTAACAGTGAAAAAATTTCCTGCTGCAATAGTTTGTCAATAAACGGCATATTCATGTTAATCAACAAAATTCAGTCCAAAAGTGTGTGAGATATGAGGAAAATGCGGTATATATTTTGCAAACGTTTTTGACACTAATGTAACTTCATAGATAATTTAAAAAGTATTTTTGGCACTAATTGTGCTCCATACATAGCATACCATACAAAATGACCTGAACATGAAATGAGACATTTTTTAAAAATGGTTAAAAAAGAATAAAAAATAAATAAATGTGTATTTTGAGTAAGTTTCGCTTGCTTACTAAAAATTGCATTGTTTAGAAATGTCTATATCTCTATCTAATGAATGATGTTGAGAAATCCTCAGATCCTGGTTAAACATCTGCAGCAGCCTGTTCAATTAAAGCAATCTGAGAAGCGTGTGTGTGTGTGTGTGTGTGTGTGTGTGTTGAACAGGGCAGTCTGGTGGATTACCTGCGCTCTCGGGGCCGGACCGTGTTGGGAGGCGAGTGTCTGCTCAAGTTCTCTCTGTGAGTAAACGTCTCATTAACACGCGTCTGTCCGTCAGCTGTGTGTCTGTCCGTCAGGATCTTTAGCGTGTTTGTGTCCGTGTTGCAGTGACGTCTGCGAGGCCATGGAGTATCTGGAGGCCAATAACTTTGTGCACAGAGATCTGGCGGCTCGTAATGTGCTGGTGTCCGATGATAACATCGCCAAAGTCAGCGACTTCGGTCTGACCAAGGAGGCTTCGTCCACTCAGGACACGGCAAAGCTGCCCGTCAAATGGACGTCGCCCGAGGCGCTGCGAGAGAAGGTACTGGTTTATGTATTTCAAGAAAAGCTTCGTGTCTGGAAGAGTGACGTTCCTGCTGGATGTCGGAGATCCGGGTTTGCATTTAAAGCGTGTGAATGATTCGCTTTCGCTCTAGTTTTTCCCATTTGACTCGTTCCAAATTGTGAATTTCACAATTTTTTGTTTTGATTTTCAGAGAATCTCTTCAGTAGTAGTTTCATAGAATTGATAGATGTTTCTCTTGTGTTTTTGCAGAAGTTTTCTACGAAATCTGACGTGTGGAGTTACGGTGTTCTGCTGTGGGAGATCTACTCTTTCGGACGGGTGCCGTACCCCAGAATAGTAAGACTTTCATTGTTTTCATTCTTTTGACAAGAAATGCACTGCATTTTCATTTAGATTATATATTATATAAATATATACACTACCAGTCAAAAGTTTTTGAACAGTAAGATTTCTAATGTTTTTTAAAGACGTCTCTTCTGCTCAGCAACGCTGCATTTATTTGATCAAAAATACAGTAAAAATGTGAAATATTATTATGATTTAAAATAATTATTTTCTATGTGAGTCTCTGTTAAACTGTAATTTATTTCTGTGATGCGCAGCTGTATTTTCAGCATCATTACTCCAGTCTTCAGTGTCACATGATCTTCAGAAATCATTCTAATATGATGATTTACTGCTCAAGAAACATTTCTGATTATTATCAATGTTGATTTTTTCAGGATTCACAGATGAATAGAAAGTTCAGAAGAACAGCATTTATCTGAAATAGAAATCTTTTGTAACATTATAAATGACTTTATCACTTTTGATCAATTTTAAGTATTCTTGCTAAATAAAATTATAAATTTCTTTAATTTCTTTCCCTCCAAAAAAAATAAAAAATTATACTGACTCCAAGCTTTTGAATGGTGATGTGTATAATGTTTAAAAAAAGCCTTTTATTTCAGATAAATGCTGATCTTTGGATCTTTCTATTCATCAAAGAATCCTGAAAAAATTAAAAAATTTATTTATTCAACTGTTTTAATTATTAATAATAATAATAAATGTTTTTTGAGCAGCAGATCATCATATTAGAATGATTTCTGAAGATCATGTGACACTGAAGACTGGAGTAATGATGCTGAAAATACAGCTGCACATCACAGAAATAAATTACAGTTTAACAGATATTCACATAGAAAACAGCTGTTTTAAATTATAATAATATTTCACAATATTACTGCTTTTGCTGTATTTTGGATCAAATAAATGCTTGGTGAGCAGAAGAGACTTCTTTAAAAACATTAAAGACTTTACTGTTCAAAAACTTTTGACTGGTACTATATATATATATATATATGCAATTTAGACCTAGTGTAAGCTAATAATTAATTAAATCATAAAAATGCACAATAAAACTCATTTAAATCTTTGAACACTAAAAATAGACATATCTGTTTACCTACATGTCAGTGCAACCCATGTCAGTGTTATTAAATTATTTGAAATATTACCTTCGTCAGAGATATTTAGAGTAAGTATTTTATTTTAAGGGGTTTGGCTGACAAAAACATTTGCGTTTACATTAATAAACATGAAAACAACACACCCAAAGTCTTCCATTGTGTATAATTTACAGCTATTGTTTGAGTAATATGTAATCATGTAATCCATAAAAAAGTAACTGTAATCGGATTATGAGCATTTTGAAATGTAATGTACTTTAATTGTTGTAATCTGATTATGTAATCCAATCAATTGCTACCCAGCACTGCATATCTATGAATTGTTTTGGAGTGTTAAAATAATGTCTTGTATGCCAGCCTTAGATGCAGTGTTTGTAGTTTCTCTGTATGGTGTGCTGTGTCTCTGCGTGTGTCCAGCAGAGGGCAGTCTCAGCTCTGTCTGTGTCTCTCTGCAGCCGCTGAAGGAGGTGGTGCCGCGGGTGGAGAAGGGCTATAAGATGGAGGCTCCTGACGGCTGTCCGGTCGCCGTCTATGACCTGATGAAGCAGTGCTGGACGCTGGACGCCGCCGGACGACCCTCGTTCCGTCTGCTGCGTGAGAAGCTGCAGCACATTAGAGCCAAAGAGCTGTACCTGTGAGGGCCGCGGGGCCCGGGGACAATCCAGACCCTCTGCATCACAAACCAAACCTCTTACTGTGGCCCCACACACTCTTTGTGTACTTGGACGTGGACTGTTGATCTGCACACTCTCTCGTGATCCGTGACATGAGAGGAGGAACACACTGACGCGTGTGTGTGTGTGTGTGAGAGAGTGTTTGAGAGAGAGAGTGTGTGTGCGTGTGAGTGTGCATGAGTGTGCACGTGCGAGAGCACGTGTGAGTGAGTGTGCATGAGCGTGCGAGTGTGTATGCGTGTGTGTGTGCATTTCTCTGCAGTGTGTGCATGAGTGAGTGTGTGTGTGTGTGTGTGTGTGTGTGTGTGTGTGTGTGTGTGTGTGAGTGAGAGAGAGAGTGTGTGTGCATGTGAGTGTGCGTGAGTGAGCATGCAATAGTGAGTGTGCCCATGAGAGTGAGTGTGCGAGAGTGAGCATGCAAGAGTGAGTGTGCGCATGAGAGTGACTGTGCGAGAGTGAGTGTGCATGAGCGCATGAGAGTGAGTGTGCGAGAGTGAGTGCGTGTGTGTGTGTGTGCATGAGCGTGCAAGAGTGAGTGTGCGCATGAGAGTGAGCATGCAAGAGTGAGTGTGCGCATGAGAGAGTGTGCATAAACGTGCAAGAGTGAGTGTGTGCATGAGAGTGAGTGTGCGAGAGTGAGTGTGCGTGAGCATGCGATAGTGAGTGTGCGCATGAGAGTGAGTGTGCACGAGCGTGCAAGAGTGAGTGTGTGTGTGTGCATGAGCGTGCGAGAGTGAGCATGCAAGAGTGAGTGTGCGCATGAGAGTGAGTGTGCATGAGCGTGCAAGAGTGAGTGTGTGTGTGCATGAGCGTGCGAGAGTGAGCATGCAAGAGTGAGTGTGCGCATGAGAGTGAGTGTGCAAGAGTGAGTGTGTGTGTGTGCATGAGCGTGCAAGAGTGAGCATGCAAGAGTGAGTGTGTGTGTGTGCATGAGCGTGCAAGAGTGAGCATGCAAGAGTGAGTGTGCGCATGAGAGTGAGTGTGCATGAGCGTGCAAGAGTGAGTGTGTGCATGAGAGTGAGTGTGCATGAGCGTGCAAGAGTGAGTGTGCGCATGAGAGTGAGTGTGCATGAGCGTGCAAGAGTGAGTGTGTGTGTGTCTGTGAGTGAGTGTGCATGAGTGAGTGTGCGCATGAGAGTGAGTGTGCATGAGCGTGCAAGAGTGAGTGTGTGTGTGTCTGTGAGTGAGTGTGCATGAGTGAGTGTGCGCATGAGAGTGTGTGTGCATGAGCGTGCAAGAGTGAGTGTGTGTGTGTCTGTGAGTGAGTGTGCATGAGTGAGTGTGCGCATGAGAGTGTGTGTGCATGAGCGTGCGAGAGTGAGCATGCAAGAGTGAGTGTGCGCATGAGAGTGAGTGTGCATGAGCGTGAGTGTGCATGAGCATGCAAGAGTGAGTGTGCGCATGAGAGTGAGTGTGCGTGAGTGTGCATGAGCGTGCAAGAGTGAGTGTGCATGAGCGTGCAAGAGTGAGTATGTGTGTGTGTGTGTGTGCGCATGAGAGTGAGTGTGCATGAGCGCGCAAGAGTGAGTGTGCGTGAGCGCGCGAGAGTGAGTGTGCGCATGAGAGTAAGAGTACGTGTGTCTGTGAGTATGTGTGAGTGTGTGTGTGTGTCAAAGTGCCTGCTGGAGTTGACAGAGCAGTGCCTGTGTTCCTCTGACAGCAGACTCAACGCCTGTCTTTTTATTCTTTTCTTTTTTTAAATGGCTCTTTTTTTAATGTCTGTATTTGTTGATTTGTCTTCTGCATCGAGACGGGTTTGTGTTCACTAGCGCCAGACTTAACTGAGGCAATGAGCTGGGAAACACACACACACACCCCCCCAGCTGAGCTCATGTGCCTGCCATCACACACACACACACTCCCTCTAGTGGACTCGGAGGGTCAGTCCATCAGAACTCTTACTGCGTCTGCCTGTTTTATATTAAAATATATTTAAAGGGGTCATATGATGTTGCTAAAAAGAACATTATTTGGTGTATTTGGTGTAATGAAATGTTTATGCGGTTTAAGCAAATCTTCCCACATACTGACGTAGAGATGTGGGGCGTGTTAGACAAGCCGTTTCAGGGGGGCATGGACGAGTGTTAACTTTTATAAAGAATATCTCTTTGGATTTGAGACTTTAGTCTTTGCAGCTTCACAGATCTTCTTTATTCACCAAGAGCTTGTAACACTCCAAAGAGAAAGGACAAGTTGAAATCGCATCATATGACCCCTTTAAGAAGTGAGCGTCAGACGGACTCATGCATGCTCAGAGAGGCCTTGAGTAACGTGTCAGTGCTTTCAATGTTCATTGTTTTAATATTCTGCCATGATTATAAATAAATCATTCCATCTGACCAGCACAGAGCGTGTGGTTGCTGGGGGGCGGAGGTGTCGGCAGGAAGTGACCTCGTCACTGTCGATGAGCCTCACATCTTTCAGACTGGTTTTTGTTTATATCATTATTTAGTCATTTCATTTATATACTATAGTAATATTTAATATTTTGGGGTTTTGTTTTTATATTTTCAGTTTTCATTTAAATTGTAGTTTCGGTTTAGTTTTTTTTTTTTTTTTTTCATTTTTAATAGGTTTTGTTTATTTTTATGCAGCTTATTTCTGTTTTATCTTAAGTTTTATTTCAGTGACATTTCTAATTTTAATTCTAATTTCTAAATTTAAATTATTTGTAGGTATTCATCTAATATTTATCATTTATTTTCTGCATATGAATTTGTCATAAACTCAGGACTATTTAATTTAATTCATAAATTTGTTTACGTGGATGAAATAATTAATGTTTTAGAAAAACTACCAATGCTTTACCAATCAGAAACCAGTTTTAGTATTGTTAGTATTTTAGTAATATTTATACTATAAGAATATTTATGCATACTTGTATTTCTATATTTTCAGTTTTCATTTTAATTTAGGTTTTAGTAATTTTTTGTGCTTTTGCCTTTTTTATCTTTTTTTTTTTTGGTTCCATTTATGAGTTTATTTTTATTTCAGTTTTAGTAATTCTATTATTTCCACTTAAACTATTTTATTTCAGTTAATTGCCAGGTGCAACATCTGTAATTCACATTTTAATTCTAATTTCTAATTTTAAGTCTAATTTTAAAAGTTTTGTCTTCTATTTGTTTTATTTTCATGCATAGAAATTTATTCAAATTCACAGTCAAGATCTTTTGCAAAGGTAAAATAGTGAGGCTTTAATTATATAAATCTTTTTACGTGAATCAAAGAAGAATTAGTGCTTTAGGAAACATCTCAATGCTTTACCAAAATGTACTGAATCTTTCTGAGTATTTCTATTCTCTGTGGTATCATAGATTGTTGTAGATAGTTGTATTTAACCCTTTGCATTCCTTCCCAGCTCCAGTCGTCTCAGTGCTGCTGTAAATGTAGGTTTTTTCTGAAAGAACTGGCAGCGCTGAGGTTTGTTTTGGCGTAAGTTTAGTGTGTTTGTAATGAATCCGCAGCAGTAGAGTTCAGCTTGTTCCTGGTGAAGATCTCCACTGAGGCAGCGTGTTTGATTTCTCCTGGGAGCCGCTGAGATCTATTTCGGTGCGTTTCACAGAAACTGAGAGCTGAGACTGAATGATGGAGGATCAGCTGAACTCAGACCTTCATGCTGTTTCTGCGTCACACGCTTTTATTACAATCCTTTTTAGTTTTAGTTGAGGTTAGAAAATGTTCTATAAATTTTATTTTAGTGATTTTGTTTTTTGTTTTGTCATTTTTTTAATTTAACTTTTATCTAGCTTTATTATTTTCTATATAAAATGTCGCTTTATTTTATTTTACATATTTTTTTTATTTTTTTTTTTGTGAAGTAAAAGTAATTTTGTTTTATGCTTTCCCTTTTTTAATTACATTTCTGTTTGGCTTTATCTTTTAGTTTTTGTAATTTTACTTCAACTAACCTTAACCCTAACTTAAGAGACAAAATGATTTTCCAGATTTATTTCTTTTTATTTATTTTTTTTATTTTTTTTTTGTATTTATTTTTTGTATTTATTTTTTTTTACTTTTTGTTAAAACTAAATACATATTTAGTTTTTATTTTATACAAAATAAAATACATTTTAGCTTGTAATTTTAGTACTTCAACTAACCTTAACCCTAACTTATTTTTAGTTAAAGCATTTAAAAAAAAAAAAAATCTTAAACATTTATAATCTTTATTAAAATTTTTTATAATTTTTAAAGTTTTTCATTTTATTATTTATTTCAGCTTTATTTCAATTAATAAAAATATATTTGTAATATTGTTAGCTTTTTTTCAGTGTTGGATGTTTTTTCTAATGTTTTCTAATTTTGCAGCATGATGCTAGAGCTCCATTCTGAACACACTGACTGTGATGTGAGTGTTTCATGCTCTTCTGGTCTCGTGATTCTGCTGGTTTTAATTAGCGTTGTTCTGCTGAACAGCAGTTGGAAGGAGATGTTGTAATCCCATGAAGTGCTGCAAACAGATGCCAAGCGTCTGTGTGTTATCGTTTGCTGTTGCAGGATCTGACGGATGAGTGCAAGCATCGCTCTGAAAATCTCCCAGATCAAGACGAAACACTGACAGGCCTTGTTTTCTGGAGTCTGTAATTGGTTGTTTTGTTCCAGGTGCGCTTGTGCATCGCCGTAGCTTTTTCATAGTCATTAACTTTTAAATGAACACCCATATGTAGTAATTAACTGCTGACAGCTTCATTTCCTCTCGGCATTTGAGACCCAAACACAAACGCTTCGTCCGCTGACCTTGAGTCAGTTTGTGCTGTAATACTTCATCTGGATCATATTTATACTGAAGTCAGAATGTGTTGTGTTGAGATTAAAGGTCAGTATTCAATCATGTAATAACGTTCATCAATAAACCTGTCAAAGTCGTATTATTAATTATTGTTTCTTTATCATCTGCGTTCAGGCGAGGGTTATGAGCTGGTAACACAACAAAAGGACATGCATGGAGTCATTTTACTGACGAACCTGTGATTGATTGATTTGGTTTTGTTTTTCTCATTTAACTGAACAAAATTCAGTAGCAAATCATGAAATAACATATAAATATTAGATGAAAAATAAATAAAAAATTGAGAATTAGAAATGATTTAAAATTAGAAGTGCTGCCTTAGCAACTAACTGAAATATGTTACCGAGTTTAACTTTTAAATTTAAATAAATACAAAAATAAAACTAAAAAAAAAGACCAAAGCAGAAAAATTACTAGAATCTAACCTAAAATTCAATTTAAAAATATTAGTTAATACTATAGAAATAAAACTAAAATACCAAATATTAATACCAAAATACTAATAAAAAATACTAATGCTAGGAAAAAAATACACTAGTTTTGCATTGTAAATAGTGTTAAAGAAATTCATATGCAGAAAATAAAATGTCAATATTAGATATTTTTTATTTAATGAATCTAAAAAGAAATAAATATTTAACATTAACATTAATATTTAAAATTAATAAAGCTAAAAAAAAATGCTTTTTTTATTTTATTTTTTTTTAAATTGAACAGTTTTTTAAATGTCTTTTATAGACGAACTTCACCTCTTTTTTGGGGGGTTGTGTATTTTCTGTGAGGCTCATTAATAAGTGGGTTTAATCCCGACGGCCTCCTACATCTTCATTAACCTGATCTTGTGGAAGACGCTTCTAATCCGCTTCAAGAAACTCCTGCTGAAGCAGTTTGTGATGGTGTTTACAAACTTATTAATATTACACGCTTCCCATCAGCCAGCGTTTACCATCATAATACATCATAATACATCTGTGTGGTCTAGAATAGATGACGGTGGAATTGTGTCACTCTGTTTGGTTCTAGAACACGCTAATTAAGGAGGCTTTGGAACGCTGTGTAATTAACAGTGAAAGCAGTAATTGTTCTACCTGCAGTTTGTCTAAAACTGTATATAAAGCTGAATTTAAAGGGATGCGTTGAGTCTGACGTAGTTTTCGGATCATGATCTGTGACTGAAGGCTCTTTCCCTGCTTGCAAATCTCTTTATAAATGCAAACACACACACACGTGTTGTGTGAGAGAACGTCTCTGTGAGCCGGCATCTCAGCTGATGCTTCCACCACAATTAGTGTCTATTCAGGGCCTGACAAATTTGCATTTCCGTCACGCCCAGCGTCACACAAACCCTTCCTTCTGTTTATATCCTGAAAACACACTTTCATTTGGTCCTCGTGCTTCTCGAGGTGTGAGAGCATGCAGATGAGGCCGGAGGTGTGATTTGGGCTCTGACCTTTGACCCTGGGCTGGTCGATGCGGTCTGCAGTCACATCGGACACTGGTGCTTTCCTCAGCTGTGTGTCATGGTTTATGTAATCGGGTTGTTTTCTCTGAAGCATAACACTAATTGCTCTGTTTGTGTCTCTGCAAAATGGGAATCTCCTTGTCTGCGTTTGTGCATTATTGGAGCTCAGTTTTCATTTTTCTAGATTCCATTTTAATGGTTAAATTTAAATCAAATTTTAGTAATCAAAAAGCATGTCTAAGTAAATTAAATCATGAAACTTACACAGTTTAACATCTATTTACTAGTTTAACCTAAATATAATATTTAGGCCATATGAAATGTTTTTTTTCCACCAAAAAAAAATTTTTTTTCTGGATTTATTTTTATCTGAGCTTTTTTATTATTTACATTTTTCTGAATTCCATATTCCTAAATTTTCCATTTTAATTTTTTTGGATTCTATTTCACTGCTTAAATTACATTTTAGTAATCAAAAACATAACATGTCTAATTAATATAAAAATGAAACATTTACAATTTAACAAAACAAAAATTTAATTTCTAGGCCCATATCAAATTTTCTTTCCTGAAATTCATTTTTAATTTTTCTGGATTCCATTTTAATGGTAAAATAAAATTTTAGTTATCAAAAAGCATGTCTAAGTAAATTAAATCATGAAACATTTACAACTGAACAATTTATTAAAATTAAATATTTAGGCCATAAGAAATCAGTTTTATTTTTCCCCCAAATTTTCCATTTTATTTTTATTTTTTATTTTTTGGATTCTATTTCAGTGCTTAAATAAAATTGTATTTATCAAAAACGTGTCTAATTAGCATAAAAAATGAAAAGGTTACAATTTAACAAAACAAAAATGACATTTTTAGGGCCATATAAAATTTTCTTTATTTTTTTTTCCTGAAATTAATTTTTAATTTTTCTGGATTCCATTTCAATGGTAAAATTGCATTTTAGTAATCAAAAAGCATTTCTAATTAAATGAAATCATGAAATTCCAATTTACTAAAAGTTTAATCAAAATATAATATTGAGAACCATATGAAATGTAATTTTTTTCCATTTTAATTTTTATGGATTTTTTTAACTTCATTTTATTTTATATATTATTTTAAGTTTTCTAAATTCCATTTTAATGGTTACATTAAATTGTAGCAATCAGAAAGCATGTCTAAGTAAATTAAATCATGAAACTTAAACAATTTATTAAAAGTTTGACAAAATTATATTTTTAGGGCCATATGTAATCAGTCTTATATTTTTTCCCCCAAATGGAAATTAATGGTTTAATCAAAAGTAAATCAAAAAGCATGTCTAATTAAGTAAATTCATAAACTTTGAACAAATTAAAAATTGAGAATAAACATTTTCTCAGCAGTCTTTAGAGCTTCAGTATTCACAGACACTAATGATTGAGCAAACAGCCATACTTTTGATTTATTCTTCCTAAATATGCCAAATTCTGTGTTATACAGTAAATTCCATTTCTATGACTGGGTTCTGCGATCCTGTCCACGTTTTCTGCTCTTCATTACATGCATCCTCGCGGCTCTTCTGTGTTTTCTTCTGCGTGTCGTGTGCAGTGCTCTTACATTAGCTGTACATCATGTCTTGAGTTTAGCAGGGTGCTCGACCTTGGAGACAAAAACTCCATCAGCCTGTGAGCGGCTCGCTTACACACACACACACACACACACACACACACCCCGTATCACACCACTGACGTCAGCATGTGTTATTACCCCCCCCCACCCCCATGCGTCACGAAATGAGAAATACACCACACAAACTCCAATCTCGTGCGGGTTTATCACAAATCCTCTCGGGGCAAACTGAACTAAAAACATGATCTGGGGGTTTGAGACGAACCGAAACACACATTCAGCCTGACCATTTCTGACCTCTGACCCCTCTGTATAGCATAAATAAAGGTTAAACTAAATATATATGTCTTACAGAAATCTAGAAATCTACATAAAAAAACAAAAAAAAAAAAATGTTTGTAATACCATAATGTATTCAATTCAATAATTAAATTGTATGATTATTATTACTATGTCTATATATATAAAAATCTCAAAATGTATATTTAGTTGTGTTATGTAGGTCAGCACATGCACGCACACACACACACACACACACACACACACACACACACACACACATATATTAACCAAAATACCAATCAAATTTAAAAATTGGACAGCTAAGCCTCTTCTCATTGACTAATGTCTTAAAAAATTTAAAATAAGAGCCATACATAACCAAATATGTTTAATGAGATCTTTTTATGTTATCAAAATACATAATTTTACATATTTATGACTATTATTATTATGTTTTATAGGCCTGTTATTTATTGTATTTGTTACTGTCAAAATGCTAAAATAGTATGTACAGAATTTTTGTAAGGATGCGTGAGCCTTGGGGGGGCTCTGGTGTAACACTGGGGCCGTGTGTGTGTGTGTGTGTGTGTGTGTAAACAGTCCAATCTGAATCCCCCCGGGGCGAAGACTGCCTCGTCCGGTTTGACTTTGTGAAATATCAAGGGTCTGGGAGTCGGGGAGAACATGTTTCCTGCACTAGTTGTCGTGGTGGATTTGCATATTCTCGTTGACATTCAGCCTTGGCGTCCACGCGACCCTCACCAAACGCCTGCAGAGATCTCACTGTGAGCACCACGAGGGGCCCCGGGCTCCTGGGAGCCTCACCAGCACTGAGATGCTGTTCTTTTGACCCCTTCCTGCTCTTTTGTTAGAGCTGAAACTGAAATAGAGCTGTGATGATGCTTCATAAGGCATCTTTACCCAGCCCTGTTAAAGCTGCTCTGTGCCTGGTCAAAATACTGTGTAAAGACACAATAAAAGCCTGCTCTGACCCACCTCGGCCCCTAATATAAAAGCATTAAGCTGTATTTGCATCTGCAATATAAAATGTATATAAATGCATTGATGCCACCTCTGAGCAGCATTAAACAGTCACATAATTCCACTTCAGAAGTGCAAATTTATCAATACAACTCATCCTCACTGAAGATCCTCAAAACCATCTCTGTTTGCTTTATCACTACACGGCTCTTATTGTGCACGTTTAACATGTTTAGCAGGATATTAATGATTCTACAACAACAGATGATGACTGATTCTGTGAAGCTCCAAAACAGACAAGTAGATATAAAAAGCTCGTAAAAAAATGAAAAACTTTTTATCATACGATTTTGACTTTTCTTCTCAGAATTGCAAGTTTGCATCTCGCAGTTGAAAGTTATAAAGTCTGAGTATTCTAAGTTTACATATCGCAAATTTGACTTTTTTCCTCTGAATTCTCAGATTACTGTATGTCTCGCAATTTTAACGTTTTTCTCAGAATTCTGAGATTCCACAAGTTTATTTTTGCAATTTTGACTTTTGAATTCTTTTGAATATACTCTTAATTCTGAGATTAATATATATCTTGCAATTCTGACGTTTTCTGAGTATTCTAAGTTTATTTATTAATTAAAGGTTTCTTTTTGTATTCCGTGGTGAAAACAAGCTTTCATAGGAAGGTAATAATACTAAGTAATAGTATTAGTTCATCTGATTTACCTTTTTAAATGTTTTCCAGACCACTGCACTGTATTTTAAATCTGCTGAATGCATATGAAAACATATATTTTTTGTATCGTTCATAAATTGATTTGAAAATTGCCAGTTATCTTTTATGTTCCACAGATGGAAGTTTGAAATGACACGATGGTGAGTAAATGATGACAGGATTTATATTTTGGGGTGAACTATTCCTTTAAAAATGTGCCTGAGTAAGAGGTCTGAATCATTCCCTGATCCCAGGAGCATTGCTGTGCTTCTTAAAAAAGACTTTGTGATCTCTTGCTGAAAAAAAACTTCAATTCATATGCATTCGTGACTCATATTGAGAGTTTTACTAAGCAATTACATGATTCCTGCTGCTCTTGAGAAAAAACGAAATTAAAGGAGGATTCATTCTCTGAAATATATATATATATATAATCCATATGCTGCTCTTTTGAACAGACATTCAGCTGCAGGCTTATATGTTAAAGATCAGCTCAGGATGCAGACGCTTACTTTGTTAATTAGGTTAATTCACTCCACAATATCACAAAATTAAGTGACATATTTTGCAATAAACCGCATCAATCTGCACATCTCGAAAGATTGAGAATTTCAGTCTGCTCATTTTCACATATGTATAATTTTTGTTTGAAGAACTGTAGAAGGACATTTTTGTCTGCAAGGTTTGTTAGGGTAAAAAGAGCTTCAGAACAGTGAACAAACAAACATTATGGTACATTAAGGATGGTTGGTTTTAGATGGTTGTTGAAAAGCACATTATATAGTGTTTGTTTTGTTTTTTTGCATGTAGGTTTGTTATGATAACAAAGTGAAAGTTTCATTAGTTAAGTATGGTTGACACATCAGATTTTGTGCTGTAGTTGCATTCCATCTAAAGCATTTAATAACTTGATGATTCCAGTGAGTCTTGGCACTAAAGCCTTCGAGCGTCGCCTCATTCTGCTGATTCAAAAATCCAGCGTTTTCCTTACATTGCACACACATATGACCCGCTTCTCGTGTGCATACTCTGACATGTTTCTGGTTTAGCATGCACTGGTCTGTCTTTGTGAATTTCCTCTGCAGATGATGGCCTTACTGTCACAGACATGTTACTCACTGAGACATTGAGGCTTGGAGACACAAGAGAGCTCCTCTTCCTCTCTCTCTGTCGCACATGTACTCTGGAATCATCTCACATCATTTGTATTTAGTTTTTAGCAGTGTAGTGCATTTAGGGTCGGCCATTATAGACTAAAATGCATTTAGTTTTGGCCAGTTTTGACTTAAATACAGTTAAGGTTTGTCATTTTAGATCAACATGCATTTAAGGTTTGCCATTATAGATCAACATGCATTTAGGGTTAGCCATTATAGACCAAAATGCATGCAGTTTTGGTTATTTTCAATCACAATGCATTTAGGGTTGGCCAGTTTTGACTAAAATACATTTAAGCTCTGCCATTATAGAATAAAATGCATTTAGGGTTGGCTGTTTTACACTAAAATGCATTTAGGGTTCCCCATTTTTGACTAAAAAACATTGATCATAAAACATTTAGGGTTGGCCAGTATAGACCGAAATCAAGAGTAATGCTGTTATAATGGTAAACATCAATCACAATATAGTTATTTTTGCTTCAAATTCAATCTTAATATGTGATATTTAATATTTGTATAACCATGTGGCCCTATTTTTGATAATCTGGTGAATCTGAAGCGGTTAGACCCAACCCAGAAGACATTTATCATAATATAATACAGCTTCACATTATGCAAAAGCTTGTATCACAAACAAAAGACTGAAGTATGTGTTTTACAGCATAAAAGGTTGACAGATTTCTACCACCACACAACATATTCTGTCCAATTATGATAATTATGCTGTTTTTCTTACTTTAATTCAGTCCTTATGCATCTTTCTGGTGGTCATGCATCTGCCAAAAAGAGCATAATTAGATTTATTATGTTTAAGCCAGCAGGTATATGTGCTGTGTATTAATGTGTAGCTGTGAGCACATGATGCTGTTTTGTTAGAGAATGTGTCGGTGTGAGTGGGCGGGTGTGAATATGATTAAGATGTGACAAGATTGGTTCTGAAAACTGTCAATTATCTTTGCTCCTGTCCTTGCTGTGTTTTCTGTGTGCTGCTGAAATAGAACCGAGGGCTCAGTGGTGACAGAATCCCAAAAAGGCGTCTCGCCTCTCTTGCAGACCTGGAGGGGAAGAGCGCTTCAAGGGTTTCATGATATTTTCACCTACAGTAGGAACTCAAATGAGGCTTTGAAGGAGTGTAAGTGTGTATGTTGTGTTGTGTTAAATTTTTAATTTGTAAGTTTAGTATGGAAGTTTAGTTTGGAGTGAAATTAATTTGTTGAGTCGTATGGTATGGATTCATTTTATTTGAGAGCTGGCGATCAGACGGTTGAGCATTGACGCAATGTGGCAGCTGCCAATGGGAGAGCAGAGACGCTCATGTGATACAGATGCATACTGCTATAGCAAAGCAATTAACAGTTAAGTAAATACAGACTTCAGAGTTGCATGGTTTGCAGTGTTGTTGGATACTGGAATAATTGAAATATTTAAAATGATAGTTCACCCAAAAATGAAAATGTGCTGAAAATGTCCTCACCCTCAGGCCATCCAAGATGTTCATTCAGTGAAAAGGTCCATCATTTAGGGTTATATCATATTTGTTTAAACAGTGCTTGATCTGTGCAGATTTCTCTCCTGATTCAGACCAGAACACTTTTTCACTGGAGGAAGTGTTATTATGGATTATAGACTCTATGTATTTTAGATAAAAGCGTCTTTAATTCTGGATTTGTTTCATCTTTTGTCTTCTCCAGATGTTCACTGATGGACTGGAGTGCTGTGGATTACTTGTGGATTATTGTGATGTTTTTATCAGTTGTTTGGACTCTCATTCTGACGGCACCCATTCACTGCAGAGCATCCATTGCTGAGACACTGATGCAATGCTACATTTCTACAAATCTGATGAAGAAACTAATTCATCTACATCTTGGATGGCTTGAGAGTGAGGACAATTTTCAGCACATTGCCATTTTTGGGTGGACTATTACTTTAATTGTATTTTAGTGCATCTATTTTTTAAGTGTCTTTGTCTTGTGGGGTCTTATATAATATAGCACGACTGAAATCTAGCGTGACTGGGAAACACCCCTTTATGCTCTATTCCCGAAACTCAAGCTCAACCCTTGGCTGTAGGGTACACTCATCCTCATCTACTATGAATGCCACACTGATCTCTCTGTCGCAGGCCGCTGAGTTAGAGCTAAACTGTCTGTGTTTACATAACCAGTCCCTTAGACTGATGCAGCCATGGCAACTGATGCATTGCATGTTGGATGGCAGCTCCTGTAATCTGCGAAGTCAAGAATGACCCAGACGTGAGATTCTGGTCACGTGTGTGCGAGAGGCACTTTGATGTGACTTTCTTCCCACACAACACTAACACCTCCAGGCATCCTGTCAGATAGATGGACTGGCCTGTCGTACTGCTTTGCTAGAGATGGGACTCTGGCCTGTTTGCTGACTCTCTCAGAGGAAAGGAGTTGTGTGGATGGTGTGGAATCAACTGTGATTTTAGTTCAGAGGAAATCCAGTATTTTCAGGTGAAACAGTGGAAGTGAATGCTGTCCAGAATATCAGGTATTCTTTCCTTTAACTAGAGAAGTCAAAAGCTGAAACACATCCAGCATTAAGATGTTTTAACTCAAATCCATAGAGTCTATATTCCATAATAACACTTCCTCCAGTGAAAAAAGTGTTCTGGTGTGAATCAGGAGAGAAATCTGCACAGATCAAGCAGCGTTTAAACAGCTCTAAACAAATATGTGTCTGGATTTTGTTGTGAGAGACGACAGGAGATGCACTTTTTCACTGCAGGAAGTGTTATTATGGATTATGGACTCTATGTATTTGAGTTAAAAACGTCTTAATGCTGGATGTGTTTCAGCTTTAGTCTTCTCCAGATGTTAACTGATGGACTGGAGTGCTGTGGATTACTTGTGGATTATTGTGATGTTTTTATCAGCTGTTTGGACTCTCATTCTGACGGCACCCATTCACTGCAGAGCATCTATTGCTGAGACACTGATGCAGTGCTACATTTCTCCAAATCTGATGAAGAAACAAACTCATCCTAATCTTGAATGGCCTTAGGGTGAGCACATTTTCAGCAAATTTAAATTTTTTGTTGAAACTGAAGACTTGAGAATTTTTGAGCAAATGTATGTGACATTTCCACAGCTCTTGTTAAAACAGGCCACATGCTCATTGCATGCTGTGCTTGTGAAATCAATGATATTTACCTTGTAAATATGTAAATGAGAATGTGTAAACTCTTTAATGACTAACCTGGTGTAAAGTATGTACAGTGCGGAACAGGATAACCCAGGATTGTGTCAACCCAAAGTTAAAAACCATCTAAAAGTGTGAAAAGCCCAAGAGAAGTCAACGCCCACAGTGACACATCTGATCTTCTCCTTCATTAGAGCCCTTCACTTTGCCTTCTCTCTGTTTACTGCTTCTTTTCGTCCCTCCTCGTGTCCCTGTGTCACCCGGCTTTGCCCTGTCAACGCTCCTACAGGCCCTCGCCCTGATTGTCCACAGGAAGTCGGCTGAAAGAGAATTTTCCGCTATTCGCATCCCATTTAGTCACAGCCAGCATTCTTGCGATCCCTTGAAGCCACTGATAATAGAAAGGGGTAAGAGAGGAAGGATAGCGCATACATGACAGAAAAAGAAAAGATGAAGGATGCAGGATGGGGAGGAAGAAAGAGAGAGAGAATGAGATCATCACAGGCTAGTCTAGACCAGTCCTTTGCTGGATTGCATAACTCTCCTTCTGCTGCTCGCAGGATGCTGCGTTTATTCACAGGTAATTAATGGGCATCTCCATGGAGACTGAATTGTGCTTTAGGCATCGTGTGTGGACCATTTTTTCTCTCTTGCTGTTACATCCTCCCGTTTATAGGACATGAATTTATCATTACTCATCCACTGGATGAGCCTGCAACGGTAAACAAGTTGTAGAGAGGCAGGATGTGTTCCAATCAAAGCTCTTCAATTTCAGAAATTACTTTCAAAATGTTACAACGTTTCAACATCCCAATGAGCAAAACAAACAGAACAAAACCTGTTAAAGAAACCAAAAACAATCACCCCCGAAATGATGCTGTTGTGTTTGACAAAAAGTCATGCATGTTTGGACCAAACAAGGGTGAATAAAGGAATGAATTTTCACTCGGGATGAACAATTGCTTTAATCGTCATTTACACCCTCATAAATGTTGTTTACGTCTGTCGGCATCCATTAGGTGAATGAAGGACGTGATGGATTTGTTCTGTCATATTTTCAGCACCTGAACAGCTGCTGTTCTTTCGCCGGAGAGCATGTGCACAGCAGAGGTCACGGCTGCGCTCCTCTGCTCTGTGCACTGAACCGTGTGGAGATGATTCTGCCTTGCTGTGATGGATTTTTAGATGCAGCTCTGTACTGGGCTGGTGGAAGCCTGCTTGTTTATGCAACATCAGCTTTAAATGACATTTGGATTAGAATTATAAAAATGTGGGACGGGATTGAAATCTCAAGTTTTCACTAAAGTGGGAGTTTGTTGAATGGATGTGGCTGACATGGAAGGAAATGTGCTCTACATGCATCATTGAAACAATTAAAACACTAAGTATATACTAGGGTGACCATACGTCCTCAGATTTCTTAATTGCCTAATATTTCCGGGCTTTGTTTTCCTATTGACGCACTCTCTCCAGTCTTCATACATTATATGTACGTGTATTTCTATTGCTTTGACCGTTCCCTGTAGCTCCCGCCTCTTCGCACGCCACGATTGGTCGATTATGTTCAATGCCTGCATGCTGTTGGTCAAACTACTTTCTAGTCATTGCCTTCAGCAAGCATGAAAACAATAGGAAAAGAAAGCCAAAATCCAGACATTTTAGGCAATTTAGACATGTCCGGGAGAAAGAAGACAAACGGTCACTCCAGTATATAATAATTAGAAGAAAACAAGTCTCATCTGAATAGTGCTTTAGTTTATTTCGAATTCAGCGCTGTTGACTTCACAATTTATTTATTTTTTCAACCTTTATTTGTATAGCTCTTTATACAATACTGATTGTGTCAAAGCAGCTTTAAAGAGTCAAACAGGAAAATAGTTTGTCAATAATGCAAGAGGACAATAACAATGACAATTTTTCCAGCTGAAGTCAGTTCATTGATGATTCAGTGATGTCATCATCCAGTTCAGTTCTCGTCCAATAGTGTGTGTGCAATCAGTCAAGCGTCCCCAACTAAGCAAGCCAAAGGAACCAAAACTCCATCGGTGACAGAAAGGAAGAAAAAAAACTTTGGGAGAAACCAGGCTCACTCTGGGACCAGTTCTCCTTTGGCCAGATGAAACCAGCATGATGTGGTTTAATTCCAGGCTGCAGCACAGGTCAGATTGAGCAGAGGACTTGTCTAGTTCCCGTGGTCTTGTGCCGATGGCCGTCAAGGGGAATTTGTCTCTAGTTGACATGGTCTCCGCTGACATTCAGGGCTGTAGAGGTCATCTCTAATTGCTGGTCCACCATCTGGTCTGGATAATAAGTCAACATTTGACTGACTCTCCTCATCCTACTAACCTCAACGGCAAACCCTCAGAGCAGTCTCTGCTTTAACACAGACACTGAAACAGCTGTGGCCTTACTGAGCATGCAACCATGTTGTTTTATTATATAAAGGATGCATGCATGCTTGCTCCCATGTACACATCACGTAGCCCATGAGAGCTGCAAAATGTTTGATAGTCTGGCCAGAGCTGCTGGCTGTTAACTGGATGATGATGATGAGGTTTATCGACGTCCTGTGAAGTCATGCATACAGGATCCAAAATGAACTTTTTACCACGCTTGCCAGTGGCAGATGAAATTTACCGTCCATAAATGATTTTCATGGGCCATGGGACTGTAATTTGCATTATGTTAAGGACAAATTGTTTTGTTTTTGTTTTTAGTTATGACAATGGCATTATTTAGTTTTATTTTTTGTTATTTGTGGCATACAGCATCACAATGCAATAGGTCAAAATGATCACATTTCCACATTTCTACTATTTTTAACCTTTATTTTCTTGCCAAAGCCAAATATTTACTTGCATTTGGTGAGTGTTTATTCTGATGCATATTATATATGCCAAAACAGACATTTGGTTTGCCTCTGATTTAAAAAAGCATGCCTAATTAGGACATGTGTCACCTTATTACTGTAAACAGAACATTTTTGTCTGTTGACATGCATGCAAATGGATAATATGAGTAATATCAGAGCTCTTGCCACCAGAAAAACCCTGAAGAGCTCCAAATGCAGACTTTTCAGGTTATGGAGCATAGATAAATGTGTATGTGGTAGTGTTTGCCCTCAGCGAGAGTGACTGAACAGTTTGTTAGTGGAGCAGATCGGGAATGATTCAGTCCCGGGGGGGTGGTTGTGTCAGAGAGAGAGAAAGTGAGAAAGAGACAAAAATAGAGACATTATCACGATGCACAGAGATGTATGATTTTTTAATCATCTGGTGTTGATTAATTTTGGGGTAATGGAGGCTGTATTTATATCATGCATTTAATGAGTTTCCACATTTACATGCCTTTGGAAGATGCTTTATCTGATGTGGCTTACATTGCATTCAAGATATATTGTATCTATATAGATAATTATTCCTCCTTTAAATGTTCTTTTCTAAAATAGCCAAATGCTTACATACACTCAGAATGTCTTCCAGTTTTGTGGACATTCAAACAAAGACCAGTCAGCTGGCTACACAGCATTTGACCACTGGATTTACAAAAATCAGTTCAGGTTTAAGAAGTGTTTCAACTTTGCATCAACTACTGATGAACACATTAATTAAAGGTCATTTAATCATGTTTTACTGTGTCTTTGGAAGGCTTTTGCCTTTCAAACACATTAAAATGCACAAATTTGTGTTATTTCTTATTTGCATGTAATGCAACCGTTCCCTCTTTCACCTAATATATTTATTGAACATTTATTGAATTAGTACACGTGTAAACAAAGAGCATAGCTAAAATATTTTAAAGTGTTCATAAACCTTACATTTGACTTGATTAATGTAGAATACACGTTTGACTGTAAAATATGTCTCATCTCTGTGCCGTTTCTTTATTATTGCATATGATAATCCATGTGGAGGTGATGCTGACATCTTTATACGCATGGATGATAATCTCTGGGATTAGAGTTTTGCCCTTTTCCAAATAAACTAAAACGTTGGCGACGTTTTCCTTTGATATGAATGTTGAATTTCATTGCGCACATTTACTTTCTCACAGGATTTTCTAGCCCTCCAGATGGATGGAATTATCTATAGCATAATTCTGGGTGCGTCTCAATCAGCTCCCTTGTTCACTAGTCAGGGCACTGATCAGGGAGTCGGTCTCAATCGTGAAATCCTCCCAGTGCACTGGAACGTTCGCTCCCAGAAAAATCACACAATGCACCAGAAAAACTAGGGAGCATCGGAGCTCACTATGCTCCCTTACTGGAAATAACGTCACATTTCTAAAGCGTAAAACATAAATCACAAGAGCCAACTCAATAAATATAATGACATGCTACAGAACATTGCTACATGCTATCCCGAAGAGATCCTCTGCCTTTGCACAGACAGCCTTCTCATTTAAAACCATTAAACAATGGAATCAGCTCCCAGACAGTCTAAAGTTGTCTGTAGATCTGAATAATTTCTCTCAAAACTTAAAGAAACACATCCTCGATAACCAGCTGTGTCAGCATCAGCACACTTAAAGTTTACAAATGTAATATTGAAGTAAATGTTTTTGACTATGTTGTATACATTTTAGGTTGTGATGTTTTTTTTGATTAGCTTTTCATTTAAACATCTGATTAGTTTTAAATGATCATTGTTTAATTAATATTGCATGTATCTGTTAGTGCTACTGACAGTTATTTGTAATGTAACGTTTTAATATTGTATGCACCAGCCCGGGACTGCAAATGGAAATTAGCATTTGCTAACTCTGGTACAAAACATCTTTTCGTAAGATTAATGGATTTTGTACATTGTCCCTGACAAATAAACGAATTAAATAAAATAAAATAAATTTGAAAAGACAACATAATTCGTATATTTCAACAAACGCACATCGCTAGACAGGTAACGAACACATTTATTTAACATTCAAAATTAATATTCGTCTGAAATGTTGTAAAAACATGTAACAGAACGATGTTTAAAGAGAATAAAAAATAATATCAAAAAGAGATCGGTCCTTTCTGTTGTTTATTAATTCAAGTGGTGACATTCTACTATGTTGTCCGTTGACGCTGTACGTAGTCATGTGACTGGAATTCGAGCGATCACCGTCAGGTAACTTTCCAGTGACCGAATTCGTGTACACTATCTACTGAATATTCACGAGCTCGGGATCTAATCGAGACGCACCCTCTGAATCTTTTGGCTTGCCATACAAGCACTAGCTGTTAACGGCGAGCGCGCGCGCTTAATCCGGCGGTACGTGGGATTGGGCGGGAAGAGTCGGCTGAGGAAACACGGGATTGGGTGAATGGAAGAGTCAAACCGCTGCTGTGACTCAGAAGAGGAGATGAATCCACTTCGCTTCACTTCACTTTACCTCAGCTGAACGCCGGACGGAGTTTCTGATCGGCGCTCGCGGAGAAACAGACCGTACTATTGACCTAACTGGACGTTCTGGACAAATAACAGGGATATTAAGGAACAATACACTATTTAACGATGGCTTTCATGGTGAAACACGTAGTCGGCGGTCAGCTGAAGAACCTGACAGGAGGTCTGAAGGAAGATAAATCTGACGGAGACAAATCCGACGCCGCGGCTAAAGGAATGACCCAAGAAGAGTTAGAGCAGTACCAGCAACAGCTGGAGGAGGAAAAGTAAGACAGACCTTCCTTACCCGCCCGACTCTCTTCTCAGAGATGTGTAGATGTGGTGATGTTATTGCCAGGTGAACGTTAGGCGCGCTTGGAGAGGCGCGCGCATTTTTCGCGCCTCGCTGGATATTTTCGCGCGCGCGCGCAGCTGCTCGTTTCGCTCTGGGAGATTCCTGCTCGGTCAGATATTAATAATTCTCCAAACTGTGCAGAGTCCAACGGAATTGCGTGTGTAAATTAGATTTTTACCAGACGAGGTTGCTTCAGACTTACCAAGTAAATTCTGCTTTAGTGTAGATTTGTTAAAACGGCATAATTAATCAACTCTGATAATTGGATTCGAATCGAGTGTACTGTGCTTAATCTTGTAAACCGAGATACAAAAGATGACAAAAACGTACTGTACCATAGTACATTGATATTATTCAATTATATTGGTATTTAAGGCACTCTAAGAATGTCCAAGAATCATATTTCCATTGTAGTGAAATACAGAGTCAGTTCTCTGCTGTGTGCTACATTTAAATCTGCTTATTCTTTAAGTATACCTCAGGTAAAATGTTTTTAATTAGTATTTAACTCCAATTTCATTCGAACCCCAATCTGACTTCTATGAAAACCCTCTTGTTTATGGCTCACGATATGAAAAAAAACTAAATAAGAGGCGTTGCTTCAGACTTATCCGGTAAATTCTGCTTTAGTGTTTTGTTAATTGTTTATTCTAAACTTTATCAATTAATCAACTCTGATGATTAGATTCCAGTGTATTATAACGGTTCTTAAGCATGTAAACCGATATACAAAAGATGATAAACCCTTACTGTACCGTAGTACACTGATATTATATGGCGTGAATTTAATGTAACATGGTATTTGTAAGGTACTTCATTGTACACGTCCACATTGATATTATATGGTATGAATGATACCATGATTCATGCCCAAAAATCATATTTCCATTGTATTGAAATACAAAGGTACTCTTCATTCAAATCTACTCATTCTGTAAAATGATTTTAATTAGTATTCTACTCCAATTTCATTCAAACTCCAATCTGGTCATCTCTTGTTTATGGCTCACAATATGGGAAAAACCGAAATGTGAGGCGGTTAGAATCATCATATCATGATAGCATTTCTTGTGTTCTTCACACGCTTTGTCTTCAGATATCATCAGCTCCTAAAGGATAGACAGCCAATGCATGAACAGGTGGCTGTGTTGACGCGGTTTGCATAACTGCCATATTTGGAGAATTCAGATTTCACAGACTTCAAATGGCTGTGCTGAGCTCATCCGCATGCTGTAATCCAACTCATGTCCTCCGAGAGCAGATCTTACGTGCTGAGACACCCACGTGAACAGCTAGTTTAAGACTGCTGACTTTGACGGGAGTCATGTGTTTAATTTCTT
>NC_056589.1:29429630-29447130 GCF_018340385.1 Cyprinus carpio
ACTTATTTGTCTTTTCGTAACGCGTTGTTTCAAGACTAGTGGAAATAAATCATACAAAATACGCTTTATCTATTTGTGTCTGTAGATTTCAGTTACAAAACAATTACAATTAAAGACTGTTTCCTCAATTTCTTTTTTTAACTCTATTCACCTGCCTTAAAGTGTTTTTAATCACTTTTTATCTGTTCTACAGTTTATGAGTCATGCATTATGACCATTTAGCTAATAACCATGTATTCTCTCATTAAAAAAATGCATGCATAGCATTCATACAACAATTAGAAATAGATGTTTTTAAAACCATTTTAGATGCATTATATCACGTCAACCATTTTTCACCTCTCTGATGCCGATATGTTGTATTTTTACACAAATATTTTAATATTTGAATTTTAATGTGTAGTTTTTAGAAATTTAAAGCCTGGTTTTTAAAATCAATGTACACTAAAAATGCTGGGTAGTTTCAACCCAACTTTGGGTCAAATGTGGGTTAAACATTTAATTAAAAAATTCAACCCAGCAGTTGGGTTACTCCATATTTGATCCAAAGTTGGGTTGAAACTACCCAGCATTTTTTAGAGTGTAGATAACAAGCTTTTGCTGCTGGACAGCACTCGTTCTCTTCTCTGCTAGCTAACAGACTCTGTGGATAGTTGCAGTTTTGCATAGTTTTTCCACCCCGATCAGAGCTGTTTCCATTTGAATAGCAGAGACTCGCTGATCTCAAGTGCGCTATGAAAGGACAGGGCAGTAAAATACATTGTTGTGGATAGTCTCTCTATTGATGGTCCTCCGGGCTGCTGCATGGCCAGTCGGACACAAAGAGGGTGAAACGGTCCAGAAAACACTTTTGTGGCTCTTTTCTTTTCCATCAGGGCGCGATTAAAACACCCCAAAGGAGGCTCGAAACCCACCGGTTTATACAGGGGCTTGTTCTTGGGTTCGCGCTAAAGAGAAACAGATTTGTTTTTCTGCGCTTTAAATTGAAGAAGTGGTTTGCAGATGTTGAGCTTCTAGTAGAGGAATGCGTCTCGCGCACGCGCGCGCTGATGGGGTTTGGTAATCTAATGCAGAGACCACACAGCTCGCCGCCTTCATGAAATTCATAAACATTTTATTTATCCTGTACAGGACGCGAGCTTTGCCAAAAACTACGTTACTATGGAACCCCACGTTTGCAACCAATAGAACAACGGAATGCGTAATGAAGAGAGGAGTGGAGGAGGAGGGGTCTCGAGCGTGAAAGAGCCGGGGGGACAAAGACATGCAGCATGCAACAGGACTCCGAAAGCAGAAAACACACTCCAAATAACATGCAAACGCAGGAGGATTCTTTCACGGAAACAAACGCGCAGCTGTCTGATCTGATCACATGGATAACCGCTGAACTGTTCAGCCTCGTTGTGGAGTAAACACAGACGCACCATGGTATGCTTTCACGTCGCATTTCAGTTCAAGTGCACCTGATCGATGCAAGCATGCACATAATCTGAGTTCGCGGGCAGTATGGAGAGCAGCATCGTTCCCGTCGCGTTCCTCTCGTTTGTGATGATGCTGGAGGCGCAGATGGTTTGCTGGCAGGCGCTGATGCGATGTCATGAAGAACGCGATTGTGAGCTCGCCTATAACCAGTATTTGACGGCATGCGATGGGATCATCCGCGGAAGCAGACGCCAGTGTCCGAGCCACTGCATCAGCGCGCTCATCCGCCTCAACCAGACCGCGAACGGCCCGTTTCTAGAGACCTGTGACTGCGGGGTCGACCCCGAGTGCCTGCGGGCCAAACGAGCCGTCGAGCCCTGTCTGCCGCGGACGCATCCGGGTGATGCCGATGGGATCGGGTGCACCGAAGCGCGCCAGCGATGTGAAGACGAGCCCAGCTGTCAGTCATCCCTCACCGCATATCTCTCCCACTGCGGACAGCTGTTTAACGGGAGGAAGTGTTCGTCCCGGTGCAGGTCCACCATCGAGGAGCTGCTGTTAAAGCCCAACGGCGTGCTGCTGAACCAATGCGTCTGCGACGGTCTGGAGAGGCCGTTTTGTGAGATGGTCAAACAGAACATGGTCAAACTGTGTTCTATAGGAGACAACAGCGTCTCCGTGGACCACGATGGCACAGACGATGCATACGAGGACGAGGACTACGAGGCGAAACCGACTGATGCTGACGCGGGGATGTCTGCTTCAAGCGCTTCGACTCGTTCTCTAGAGTTACTTCTGCTGTGCGTTGCATTCGCTCTGGCGTGCACACTTTAATTAAAGTGTGGCGGGTGACTGCTGAACGTTCAGTCTTTCCTGAAGCAGTGTTTGTCCTTGTCATCAGCTGTTATGATTTCAGCCTCTGTATTGTTTCAGCGCGGTCGGAGACAAACGTGCGCGTGCACATGAAGGAGCCGGTTTGGGGACCAAGTGCTTCATTAATGTGAAGAGGCCCTTCAGAAGCTGTCTTTCTCTCTCACGCTTCAGCTTTATTGGTTTGACCTCTTCCTCTGAACTATCAGGTCTGGGATATGAGTTTAACAGCATGCACACCGACCGTCACGTGGCTCAAGTATCTCTAGTGTTCATGTATGCTGGAAATCAACACCAAGTGCCTGAAGACTGTCTGTATTTTATTGGAGCTTGAAACAATTTTACACCTTTCGGTATCACTTTAAAGCCTTTAAATATAATGCATTATTAATTAAGTTTTAATGCATTGTAATGCACCGAATAATGCATTGTATGATCTGAACCAGAGTTATAATGCATTAAAAATATATTGTTACACCATTATATTGACTTTCAATATAATGTTAGACATTATGTTAGACTTTCAAATATTTTAATGCATTTTATCTTTGGCTACAATCAATTATGAAAAGATATAATGCATTAAAAAATGCCTTTATAATGCGTTACACCTAAAGGCTTTAATTAAAGTGTTTCCAGCCTTTCTTTTTTGCATATAATGCATTATTAACAATGTTACAAAGACTAAAGTTTAGAGTTTTTTTAAACTCTAAGAGCAGAAGCACACTCTATGCAAGTATGCAAACACTGATTGAAACGTAAACCATCCATTCTCGATGTTGCCGCGAGGGACGCTGTGTTCTTCTGTGGTCACTCTTCTCTTTCAGGTCAGTTACTATCACTGCATTCGAGGAGAATCTGTCAGAGCAAGTTAGTTAAAGGTACTGAACTGTTGTTGTTTATAGTAGCTACTTGTGTAAAGTATGTTTCTGGTTTAATTATTTTAATAAAGTTTCATACATTTTGTACAGAAAATAATTTATTTATACATTTTGGAATAATTAAGAAAATAAAAGTCATGTTGAAATGAGAGATGAACACTTGTCTTAAGTTAATTTATACACTGAAAAGCATGGAGTATGAATTTCCAAATCCAGTGAACACTTTCGCAACCAGGTTTGACATAAATAACAATCAATAAAAGCTCCAGCAATGACCAGCAGCACATGTTGTTGGTTAATAAGATCACTGGTGCACAATCCTCTTCCATATAGCTATATAGGACACATTAATCCAAAATGTAGTATCTAATATTTTTGCTGTCGATTGGACAAATTTTCTCATGTTGTGTCTGGTTATACTGGGGGCAAAAAAAAAAAAAAAATAATAATAAATATATATATATATATAATTTGTTTTTTACAGGAGTCTCTTCTGCTCATCAAGGCTGCATTTATTTGATCAAAAAATACAGTAAAAATTTTAATATTGTGAACTATTATTATGATGTAAAATAAAAATACTTTAATATACATTAAAATATAATTTATTTCTGTGATGCGCAGCTGTATTTTCAGCATCATTACTCCAGTCTTCAGTGTCACATGATCTTCAGAAATCATTCTAATATGATGATTTATTATCAGTTGTGCTGCTTCATATTTTTTTGGAACCTGTGATACTTTTTTCAGGATTCTTTGATGAATAAAAAGTTAAAAAGATGAGCATTTATTTAAAATATAAATTTTTTCTAACAAAATACACTACAGTTCAAAAGTTTGCGGTCAGTACATTTTTATTCTTTCTTTTTTTTTTAAAGAAATTAAAACTTTTATTCAGCAAGGATGTGTTAAATTGATAAGAAGTGATAGAAAAGATTTTTATTTTGAATAAATGCTGTTCTTTTTAACTTTTTATTCATTTAGCAAGATTGCTGTTTTTTGGATCAATTAAATGCAGCCTTGATGAGCAGAAGAGACTTCCTTAAAAAACATTGGGGTCAGTAAGACTTGTAAACTTTTGACTGGCAATGAATATATATATATATATACCATTTTTGTCTAATGTCTTGTTTTCCAGTACAAATATATAAACATTCTTAAATCAAGATACATTTACTGTAAAAACCAAAAAGGTCTTGTTTTCTAAAAAATTTATCAAAATGGAGTATTTTTGCTTAAAACGAGAATAATAGCCTTGTTTTCACTTTGTATTAAGTTCAGTTTTCTTACTCCACTGTCAGATATTTTTCTTCTCCCTCCAGAAAACAAGACTTAATATCTTGAGTCGTTTGGCTTCAAGGACAAAATGCATCTTGATTTGAGAATGTTCAGATATTTACTGGAAAACACCGCGTTCTGTTGCTTCAGACTCAGCTTGCTCGCTGGTAAACTCTAATGTTTAAGCGCTGCACGCTTGATGCCGTGTGCTTTAATTCGAAGCGTCTGCGTGCTGTGAAGTCTGTGGAGAGCTGTACCGCAGATGCCGGAGGCTCTCTGGCTTTTTCTATGAAAACAACGAGCAGGAACTCGACTTACTCGACACTAAAGCCCCTCTTTCCTCCTGCTGAACCCCCACCGAAACAGGATCAGAATAAACAAAAGCAGGGGAGACGGGGCCCGTTCCTCATTTATCTGGGACCCCATTGTAAAGCCAGCATTGTGTTCGGTGGGCACGATGTTCTATTCACAACATACACGTCAATGTGTGTGTGTGTGTGTGTGTGTGTGTGTGTGTGTGTGTAGGATTACCGTCCCTCCGTACACTGATGTTGAGCTGGCATGACTTCTCTGAGCTCGAGTTGCAGAGAGAGATCCAGGACGGAGCTGGCAGAACACACAGGTCTGTAACAACAGGGCCATTGTGTGTGTGTGTGTGTGTGTGTGTGAGCTACGATCCTTACCTGTCCTCTCTGATGAAACTCCAGAGCTCCTGAGATCTGATTAAACTACACCTTTAATTAATGCAATTTCTTACATCAATCGTCACTATGCTGCAAAAAAAGTGACGTTCTTCCTCAGTATTTTTGTGTTATGCATGACAAATATCTGAATATTTTTAAATCAAGGTGCATTTACTTGAGAAACTAAATGACTTATTAAATCTTGTATGAAAATATCTGAAAATGGGGTCAGAAAAATCTAATCAAAGGGAAGACAGGGAACTAGTTTATTATCATGCATATTACTAGCACATCGGCTGTTTATTAGTACTTATAAAACTCATATTAATGCCTTATTCTGCATGAGCATATTATAGATCCCTTAATCCTTAAACCCAAACTTAACGACTACTTTACTAACTATTAATAAACAGCAAATCAGGAGTTTATTGAAGCAAAAGTCATAGTTAAAAGTGAGAATTGGTTCCCAAACTCAAGTGTGATTATTTTAAACTTTTGATTTTAATAATGTGTAAGTAAATGCTGAAATGAACTCAGCTTCATGAATGTTGTCTACAGTAAAGTGTTACGGTTGTGTTTTGTTGTTGTGAATATGATGATGGTTTCTACAGGCTGATTTATTCCAGAGAGGAAAGAGGAATGCAGGGGAGGAATTATATTACCGGAGGAATGCGGAGAGGAAATTACAATTTATGGCCAACAGAAATTTATAATGCAAGAAAATATTCACTCAGAGAGAGAGAAATACAGATGATGCTTTCGTTCAAATCAGACAGTGAATAAATAACCCCACAATCACCAGGAATCAGAGCTTGTTTAACACATGCACACGGTATTCTAAACGTCCCTTTGTAAGTGTGTGTGTGTGTGTGTGTGTGTGTGTGTGTGAGTCCAGAGTAAACACTCAGAAAGCTACACCTCTCTCATGCTGCTGGATCTGCGGTAGAGCTGCGGTCGGCCTCGATGTGTGTGTGTGTGTGTGTGTGTGTGTGTGGGTCTGAGATTGTGTGTTTGCATGGATGCATGTGTGTGTGTGTGTGTCTTTAAATCGAGAGGAGTGATTTTACAATCTGGACATTTTTCTGAGATGAAATCTGTCTGCCAGGAGCCAATCAGATGCTGTGAATTCTCCAGCTGTGTTACACGCTGCATCCGTTACCATGACGAGAACCCGCAGCTCACTGTAAACAACAAGCTGAGAGAGAGAGAGAGAGAGAGCAAGAGAGAGAGAGAGAGAGAGAGAGAGAGGTCAGTTTAGCCCAAGCCAGTGAGTGTAGAAGCGTATTTCACACGTAATTATTCTGCTTTTTGCTCAGGTTGAAGAATTATTTCTTATCAGGGATCCAATAAAAAGTGATTCTTTAGATGTGTTCAGAAAAAATAAAAATAAAAAAAAATTAAAAACTTGGTAACACTTTACAACAAGGTTCTATCTGTTAACATTAACAATGAAAAATACTTCTGAAGTATTTTTACTAATCTTAATGTTGATTCCAACATTTACTAACGCATTATTAAAATCAAAAGTTGTATCTATTAATATATTTTAATAGACCTCAGCTAACATGGACTAACTATGAACAATTGTGTTTTTATTAACTAATGTTAATGAATATTAATAAATATTGTAACAAATGTATTGCTCATTGTTAGTTAATGCATTAAATATAGTTTACAAAATCTTATTCTAAAGTGTTACCAAAAACAATATTTTTATTATTAATTCCATTTATTTTAATGTATTTTTTCTTATTTATGATTTTAAATGTATTTATTTTATCTATTTATTTTATTTATTTGTATAGTTTCTATTCATTTTTATTTCAGTATTAGTTTTAGTTTTTTCAGTACTTCATGTTAACGCAACAGTTCACCCAAAAAAATGAAAATTATTATTTTTTCTTTTCATTTAAATGTATTCATTTTTACATTTTAATTGTAACTTTAAGGAACCCATGAAAAGGTTTAAATGAGCATTTTTTCTTCCTAGGATGATTTATTTCCTACTGAAACAGGAAGCTATGGAAACACGTTATTGTCTTTATGAATATGATCTGTACTTACAGGATCTGACAGATTCAGCAGCAGCGTCTTTCTTCAGCGATTCGTCCGTCTGAGTTTCCCGCATCTGCAAACACAAGCGTTAGACGATGCTTCACTAAACGAGCGGAGCGAGAGATACGACGCCGATTACCTTGATCAGCTCTTTGAGGTATTCAGCTCGACTCATCAGACTTTTGATCTGCGAGAGAAAATCAGGAGATAAATGAGCTGACATGTTCCCTTATTATCATATTCAACTCAGCTGATGAAACAGATGCGTCTCGCTGCAAGACACCCGCACAGTGTTTACATGACAACACTATCAATCCATCTGATTCGGATTCATAAGAGAGCGAGGAGCAGGTTTTGTGAATGTCTGAGCGTCTGTGTTTTCTCTCGGAGCATGGAGGTGTTTTTTTAGCTGAGGGCCACACGTTTCACCAAATATCAGAGCGGTGAGATCATTAAAACAACAGGTCATGTGATCTGGATGAGCCGAGTTTGTCTCCACCTTCTTTACGTCAGGCTCAGCGTAATACGGTCAGTGCTGCCAGAAGTTCACTTTCATATCATTGACATACCATTAGAGTTTTTAAGTAATATTTCGAATTAGATTTTAGTTTCACATTTTGCATTTTCTTTTTTATTTTGAGTTAAAGTTTTAGTGATTTTTGTGTATTTTTTTTCAGTATGTTTTAGTTATTTCAGTACTTCATGTTAAAGCAACAGTTCACCCAAAAATGAAAATAATGTCATCATGCACTCATCAGATCCTTGAACACAAAATATATATTTTGAAGAATGTTGATAAGCAAACAGCTGCTACTGACTTCCACAGTATTTATTTTTTTCCATACTATGGAAGTCAATGGCTATCTGTTTGCCTAACAACATTCTTCAAAATATATATTTTGTGTTGAACTGAAGAAAGAAACTAATGCAGGCTTGGAACAACTTGAGGGTGAGCAAATGATGGCAGAATTTTCATTTTTGGGTGAACTGTTGCTGGTGATGGTGAGGTGATGAGTCATACACTGTTTATTTATCTGCGCTTCAATGTTCTTCTGCTCATAGAGCTATTTAGATTAAATCCTATTGGGTAAACTGGCAGTGGGCGGAGTCACACAGACCAAAACAAAAACAGACATTCCGACACAGGACACATTTCAAAGCAGAAAGATGAGTAAAGTTTGAAGGGGGCTTGAAAAAGCCTCGTCTGAAAGTTTGAAGCAGATGTAAAAGCTTGAAGTTTGAAAGTTTGATGTTGTTAGCACGATTTAACACATTGCTAACATGATTTAACATGTTGCTAGCATGTTTCTAGCATGATTACCATGTTGTTAACATGTTAGTAGCATGACTACCATGTTGTTAGCATTTTTTGTATGGTAAGCATGTCGCTAGCATAATTAACATGTTGCTAGCATGTTCCTAGCATGATTTGCATGTTGCTAACATGTTTCTAGCATGATTACCATGTTGTTAACATGTTAGTAGCATGTTTTGTAACATGACTACCATATTGTTAGCATTTTTTCCATGATTAGCATGTCGCTAGCATTATTAATATGTTGCTAGCATGTTTCTAGCATGATTAACATGTTGTTAGCATTTTTAGCATGTTGCTAGCATGACTAACATGATTCTAGCATGATTAACATGTTGTTAATGCATTGCTAGCATATTCTTAGCATAATTAACATATTGATAACATGTTTCTAATCATGTTTTAACATGATTAGCGTGTTTCTAGCATGATTAGCAAGTTGCTTGTATGTTGTTAGCATATTTAAACATGATTATCATGTTTTTAACATGAATAGAATGTTGTTAGCATTTTTTGCATGATTAGCATGTTGTTAGTTCTAACCCTAACCCTATCCCACGATTAACATGTTGCTAGCATGATTACCATGTTGTTAGTATGTTGCTAGCATGTTTTAGCGTGACTAGCATGTTGCTAACATGTTTCTAGCATGATTAGCATGTTGTTAGCATGTTTCTAGCATAATTAGCATGACAAACTTAGATCAGCACCTTTAAAGCTCTGATATTGGAATGTGATTTTTGTGCAGATTGTGTCTGATGCATGAGTCATGTGTCAGTGGTTCATGAGCCCATAATGACATATGAAGCGCTCAAGGTTTCATTCAGATGTCACGAGCACAGTAATAGTGACCTTCTCACCTCGCTGTGGAGCAGCTCTCTGCGCCGGCCCTGAGATTCAGCTGCAGGAGACACACAGAGAGACATATCAGCTCATAACAACACACACCACTGCAGACGGCTTCACTTTCCATACACACACACACACACACACGATAACACTGACGAATGCTGACTTCTGCTTTCAACCTCCAGAGAGTAACTAGCGGGTTTTAGCACGTTGCTATGTAGTTGCAAGAGCAATGAAAGCATTAAATAAAGTCTCTTCTTCAGTGTAAATCGGTGGGATTGTTTATTTCTGTTTCTTTATCGGTAAAGCAATAGCACAACAGTTGAATATTTAGTAATCTGGAAGAACCCCTATGCTTAACTTACCAATGAGCAGCAGAATAAACAGAGTCATCAAGAAATGCTTGACAGACAGCTGTATTATCTCTCACAGATGCCTGCGTTAACTGTTAAACAGTCTTGCACACTGAGCCCTAAAGCAGCCCGGCGGCTGTTTTCATTAGGCCAGCGCTGGCATTAGCACCGTAACAGATCAACATCAGCCAAAAAAAACCTGCAGTGAGGCTGGAATCCAGCAGAGTGCTGGGAGCGGAGAGAGTCTGGAGCTCTCGAGGAGTTTGAGAGATAACGGTTTTCATTTGGTTCGGTATTTAATAACTCTGAGAATGAAGAGAGCTGCTCTCAATGAGATCCAGATGACGGCGAGATGATCGTACCACACACGCTGACCTGGCAACCACTCACCGACACATCTGGATGCCTGACGTCCCTCCACCATCGCCTTCCTCTATAACGCTCATCAGATTATGAAGAACCACATTTTTAATTTTCAGGAAAAAAAAATGTCAGTGATGTTTGTCCAACACTCACTCACTAGTGTGTACTGGGTGGTTGCTATGGTATTCTGTATTGTTACTAGGTGGTTGCTAGGGTGTTCTGCATGGTTGCTAGGTGGTTTCTAGGGTGTTCTGTGTGTTAACACCTGTTGCTAAGCAGTTGCTAGGGTATTCTGATGGCTGCTAGACTCTTGCTTGGTGGTTGCTATGGTATTCTGTGTTGTTACTAGGTGGTTTCAAGGGTGTTCTGGATGGTTGCTAGGCTCTCACTGGGTGGTTGCTTGAGTGCTTTGAGTGTTTACAACTGTTGCTAAGCAGTTGCTAGGGTATTCTGATTGTTGCTAGGTGGTTTTTAGGATGTTCTGAGTGTTTACACTCTTTGTTAAGCAGTTGCTAGGGTATTCTTATGGTTGCTAAGCTATTGCTTGATGGTTGATATGTTATTCTGGGTTATTAGTAGGTGGTTGATTGGCTATTGCTTGGTGGTTGCTATGGTATTCTGTGTAGTTACTAAGCAGTTGTTTGGGTATTCAGGATGTTGCTAGGCTGTTGCTCAGTGGTTGCTGTGGTATTCTAGGTGGTTGTGAGGGTGTTCTGGATGGTTGCTAGGTTGTTGCCCGGTGGTTGCTATGGTATTCTGTGTTGTTACTAGGTGGTTTCAAGGGTGTTCTGGATGGTTGCTAGGCTCTCGCTGGGTGGTTGCTTGAGTGCTCTGAGTGTTTACAACTGTTGCTAAGCAGTTGCTAGGGTATTCTGATTGTTGCTAAGTGGTTTTTAGGATGTTCTGAGTGTTTACACTCTTTGCTAAGCAGTTGTTATGCTATTCTGATGGTTACCAGGCTGTTGCTTGGTGGTTGCTATGGTATTCTGTTGTTACTAGGTGGTTGCTAGGGTGTTCTGAGTGTTTCCACACTTTGCTAAGCAGTTGCTAGGGTATTCTTATGGTTGCTAAGCTATTGCTTGATGGTTGATATGTTATTCTGGGTTATTAGTAGGTGGTTGATTGGCTATTGCTAGGTGGTTGCTATGGTATTCTGTGTAGTTACTAAACAGTTGCTTGGGTATTCGGGATGTTGCTAGGCTGTTGCTCAGTGGTTGCTGTGGTATTCTAGGTGGTTGTGAGGGTCTTCTGGAAGGTTGCTAGGCTGTTGCCCGGTGGTTGCTATGGTATTCTGTGTTGTTACTAGGTGGTTGCTAGAGTGCTCTGAGTGTTTACACCTGTTGCTAAGCAGTTGCAAGGGTATTCTGATGGTTGCCAAGCTGTTGCTTGGTGGTTACGATGGTATTCTGTGTTGTTACTAGATGGTTGCAAGGGTGTTCTGGATGGTTGCTAGGCTGTTGCTAGGTGGTTGCTTGGGTGCTATGAGTGTTTACACCTGTTGCTAAGCAGTTACTAGGGTATTCTGATGGTTGCCAGGCTGTTGCTCGGTGGTTACGATGGTATTCTGTGTTGTTACTAGATGGTTGCAAGGGTGTTCTGGATGGTTGCTAGGCTGTTGCTAGGTGGTTGCCTGGGTGCTATGAGTGTTTACACCTGTTGCTAAGCAGTTACTAGGGTATTCTGATGGTTGCTAGGCTGTTGCTTGGTGGTTGCAACGGTATTGTAAGTTGTTACTAGGTGGCTGCTAGGGTGTTCTTGATGGTTGCTAAGCTTCATATATAAAACTGACACCTGTGTTTTATAAATAATAATAATAGTTAATACAAATGAACATTTACCTGCTAGCGCCAGCAGCAGCTCGCCCAGACTCTGCTGGTATAAATCAAGCGTGTCATAGTCCTCCGCACCGCTCTCCTCCTGCACACATCGCAACTCAATCACCCATCATGCAACACTGCAGCTCACATGACGCATATGCAAATGAGCCATCATAACAGTTACCTGGGCAACAGCAGTGGACGCCACTTCCAGGGCAGCCAGTAAACGCGGCTGATCTCTAGACATTTCTGTGAACAACGAAAGACTTGAATGTCAAAACAGGAGTTAGCTGTTAGAAATCAGTAATGAAGTACTGCTCACCTATTAATATGTTCCTGGTTGATCGTGCCTCCTCAAAACTGTTCTTGTTGTCCGATCTGACCAGCGCTTTGAGCTCCTCGGCACGAGACACATACTGATTCACCTGAGAGAAAACAAATGAAGAGACACGTTTATTGTTCTTGGATCAGTATTATGAACTAACTTCATAATTGCTTCTTTTTTTAATTTTAGAGCCTCAGTTCCCACGGGTTTGGAACGACATGACGGTGATGATAAATGCTTTTATTTACAGTACCTTTTGTCTCAGTGCTTCCTTCTTCTGTCTGTCCGTCTCATCTGAAAGAGCAGAGACAGAGATGATGAGAGCGAACAGTGACTGGAGTAACAGAGAGACGGAGACGCTGGTGTCTTACAGTGAATGGCAGGAACGAAGTGTTCGAGTGCACTACAGTAGAGAGATAACGCAGCCGATCGCTCTCCATCCTGGTCCTTCTGCACCGCCTGCAACACCAGCGCTTTCTAGAACACAGATACAGTCCACACACCGCAAAACATGACTTTCTTACTTAGGATTAGTCTTGTTTTCCAGTACAAATATCTAAACATTCTTAAAGTACATTTACTTATCCAAATTAAGTGAGTTTAAGCTTAAAACCAGAAAAAAATCTTGTTTTTCTTATGAATTTAGTTATTTTTCTGACCTCAATGACAGATATGACAATAAATGCATTTTGATTCAAGTAAGTTTAGACATTTTTACTATTGGAGAACATTGGAAAACAATCATTTCTGTAGTGTATATCTGATGTTTGTCATAATTACACATGCATTTAGAGAAAAGTGCACACTTCAACAAATGGCTGGGTAAAAATAAAGAGGAATTTTTTCATTAGTTGTGATTTTAACAATGCAACATTTCGTTCTTTTTAAGTGGATCCTTGAACAGTTTCACTCAAAAAAAAAAGCAATGCAAATGACTACAGACATTTATCTAAATCAGGATGGCTAATAATAATAATAATAAAAGCTATCTAAAATCTGAATTAAATATATATTTTATTAAGAGTGTTAAATGATACTAGGAAACGTTTTTACTCAAAAAGAACATTAATGAACATTTTGAAAAACCATTTCTTCTGGAAAAATATTTTAATTTCTATCAAATATCAATTAGATTTTTTTTTTGTTGATTTTTTTTAAATTATTTAAATTTTGTAATTATTTAAGCTGTTTTAAAAAATTACTTAGTTCGTAAAAAACAATATTGTTAAATTATAGTATACAATTCATTGAAGTATTGGTGAGAATATAGCCTTTGATGCTGATGTGGCGTATAATGAAAAATAAATAAATAAAACCGAATTGAATCAAGAGCTTATGAATCAGAATCTAACTGAATGAGGGAATAAGTGGCAGAAACCAGCTCTTAAACAAACGGACAGACTCCTGTGATCTACCTCTGCACTGAACGAGTGTTTGTGTGTTTGAAGAGCAGCATCTGTGTGACACATTTGCTGAAGTTCGGTCTGACGCTAGAGTCGAGCATCGGTGCTTTTGTCACTTCAGGATTAAAATAAACACGTGAGAGTGTTAGTGTGAGTTCATCTGCGCTGACTCTGTCGCACTCACGGCCTTCCCGAGGCTCTCGGCGCTGGGCATGTGCTCCAGATCCACGAAGGGATGCAGGAAGAACTCGTCAAACGTGATGCGGCGGTCCGGGTCTCGCTCCAGCAGCCGCAGCAGCAGATCTCGACAGTCACGAGAAACTCTCGCTCCGGACGGCAGCTAAACACACAGAGAGCAGATCACAGCAACGTCTGAGACGACCACACCATCTAGTGGTGCAGAGAGAAGGAAGAGTATACTGACTCATTAGTGTGAGAGTTATGATGAGTTGATTCGGTGTTTGGGTGGGTTTGGTTTTTGGTTTGAAAAAGTTTGATAAAACATCACAATAATCCACAAGTAATCCACAGCACTCCAGTCCATCAGTGAACATCTGGAGAAGACAAAAGATGAAACACATCCAGCATTAAGACGTTTTTAACTCAAATACATTGAGTTTATAATCCATAATAACACTTCCTCCAGTGAAAAAGTGTTCTGGTGTGAATCAGGAGAGAAATCTGCACAGATCAAGCAGCGTTTAAACAGCTCTAAACAAATATGTGACTGGATTTTGATGTGATAGACAACAGGAGATGCACTTTTTCACTGCAGGAAGTGTTATTATGGATTATGAACTCTATGTATTTTAGTAAAAAAAGGTCTTAATGCTGGATGTGTTTCATCTTTTGTCTTCTCCAGATGTTAACTGATGGACTGGAGTGCTGTGGATTACTTGTGGATTATTGTGATGTTTTTATCAGCTGTTTGGACTCTCATTCCGACGGCACCCATTCACTGCAGAGCATCCATTGCTGAGACACTGATGCAGTGCTACATTTCTACAAACCTGATGAAGAAACAAACTCATCCTGAACTATTCCTTTTAACAAAACATTAGATTTTGTAACATTTAATGATTTTTGTCCAATGAAAATACCATTGATTATTATAACAAAACTCCTGCGTGTAGTGAGACGGACATTAATCCTCACCTCGATGGGTTTCTCACTGCGGATCTTCTCTTCTAGTTCAGCAAAAGAGCGAGAGGCGAAGGGAGCTCGTCCAAATAAAGCTTCTGCCCTCAAAAAAGACACACATGCAGCCGGTCAAAAATGTGGAATAATAATGATTTATTAGTGTTTTTGTAAGAAGTCTCTTCTGCTCACCGAGGCTGCAATAATCAGCTAAAAATACATTAAAAATTGTGAAATATTATTACAATTTTTCTGTGTGAATATGTGTTAAACTGTAATTTATTTCTGTGATGCGCAGCTGTATTTTCAGCATCATTACTCCAGTCTTCAGTGTAAATGATGATTTATTTCTTTAAATCTAGAGTTATTTGTGTGTCTCACCGTATAAAATGACCCCGACGGACCACAGATCCACTCGAGCGTCATAATAGCGTCTGCACACTATCTCTGGAGCCATGTAGAGCGGAGAGCCTCTCAGAGCCTGCTGCTCGTCCCAGGGGCTCATGTACTGCGCAAAACCAAAATCTACACACACAACCCATCATTCACCTCTTTTATGAGACGCTGAGACGTGAAATCACATCAGACTCATTCAAATGACGTCAGACACGTGAACAGAACACCTCTAGAAAACATCTTCTATTGAGATAATAGGGTTTCTTAAAAAGGTCTTAAATCAAATTCATAAAGTCATGACATTAAAAGTCTTGTTTTCCAGTACAAATATCTACACATCCTTAAATCAAGATACATTTCCTGGAGATGCATACTGAAGATATGAAGTCTTGTTACCTGGAAACTGGATACAATTAAATGTTATTTTACTTCATGCATAAAGCAAGAACAGATATCTGTCATTGGGGAATGGAAACCTGTTTTTCCTTTGATTAAAGTTGATTTTTCTCTGTTTTAACCATATTTCTCAATACAAGGCTTCAAGTAAATGTAAATCAAGTAAATGCATCTTGATTTAAAAATCTTTGGACATTTGCACTGACAAGATCAGAAGGTACAGTAAAAGTTATTTCTATATTCTTGTGGTGGAGAGCAGAGATATTTAAATCATAAGAATTTTGTGTGCGTAAAAGTAATTGAAAAGTAACGGCATCTTAAATTTACTTGCAGAAACCTTTTGAATTGCAGACATTTTTAGTTGTGTTCAAATCAATCGTTCCTATACTATAAGTTACTATACTATAACTATACTGTATATCTGTTATGTTTGCAGACAATGTTTCACCTGCCAGCTTCAGCACGTTTCCACTCAGCAGGATGTTCTGTGGTTTGAGGTCCAGATGAGAGATGTTCTTCTCATGGAGAAACTGAAGAGAGCACGCTAAACACACACATTTCATCATTATAGATCCTGTGTGTGTGTGTGTGTGTGTGTGCCAGCTATGGGTAAATAGTCCCAACTATGGGCAAATAGCAAAGACCCCAACGGCGGCGCAGACGGAAGATGGTGGTGTGAGAACCACCACAACGGCTGGGAAGGCGGAAGAAGGCAAACCCCCGGCTAAAGACAGGCTCATACTCATGGGAGACTTCAATGCTAGAGTGGGTTCGGAGCATATGGTATGGAGTAAAGTCATCGGCCAGCATGGTGTGGGAAAATGAATGAAACCGCAACGGGCTCAGACTCCTCTCTCTCTGTGCAGAGCACCACTGGTCATCACTAACACCATTTTCCAGATGAAGAACAGGCTCAAGACCACCTGGCAGCACCCCCCCTCAAAACACTGGCCTCTCCTGGATTACGTGATTGTCCGTCAAAAGGATAGACGAGATGTCCTTCCACTCGTGTTATGCGCGGAGCTGAGTGCTGGACTGACCATCTCATGGTCAGATCCAAATTACTCATGAGTATTCAACCTCGTGTTCCGAGGCGAGTCCCAAACAAGAAACTAAACTGCACAGCTTTGAACAACCTCACCATCAAAGACAACCTCCGACGGCTTCTTGCTGAAAACCTTCAACATGATCCCGGAGGATCAGCTGATTGGCCAGCTCTACGCCAGGCTATTTCATAACGCTGCTTCAGAAGCGCTTGGCCAATCAAGGAAACATCACCAGGACTGGTTTGACTGCAACTCAGCTGAGATACAGTCACTTCTTAAAAAAACCAAGCATGAAGCCCATAAAGCTCTCTTGTCCTGCCCTGGATCTCCTACCCATAAAGCCACCTTCACTGCTGCAAGAGCAAAACCCAGCGAGCCCTTCGGACTATGGAGAACACATCTGGTGGGTGAAAAAGGCGCACGAAATCCAAAAACCTGGCAGACTGCAATAACACTCAAGGCTTTTACGATGCCATAAAAGAATTGTACGGCCCCAGGAAGCGGGCGGGTGATTGCTCCAGTCCGATCAGCTGAGGGGTCTACGCTCTTCAAGGACCGCCACGAGATTCTTGCCCGTTGGGTAAATCATTTGAGAATCTCTTCAACCACACCAACCCTGTTGACCAACACATCCTGGATACATCTGCCAGACTTGCCACCAACCATGGCACCTGGATACTCCACCACTTTTTCAGAAAACTCCGGCAAGCTATTTCAGGGCTGAAAAACAAACAACAAAAGCGCTGGACTGTGGCCCGATGGAATCCCTGCAGAGGTTTTTCAAACATGGAGGATACACCCTCACGCGGCGCCTGCACCTCCTGATTCAAAACATCTGGGAACATGGGACCCTCCCACAGGACTGGAAGGATGCTAACATTGTTGTCATATACAAGCAGGAAAGGAGACAG
>NC_056589.1:29452130-29497130 GCF_018340385.1 Cyprinus carpio
TCTATCTATCTTTCTTCCTTTCTTTTTTTCTTTCTTAATTTCTATCTATCTGTCTATCTATCTATCTATCTATCTATCTACTTTTTGCATATCTATCTGATTATTTATCTGAATTTTTATCTATCTATAGTCTTAAAACTTTTTAGTTAAAAGCATGTAGGTAAATAATAATAATAAAAAAATAGTTAGCTTTGTAAGTAAGTTGCTTTGGATAAAAGCGTCTGCTAAATGCATAAATGTAAATGTTGAAATTTTGTTGTATGAACTTATGAAATTATGTCATTCTGCCAATTAGAAACAAAGAAATAAGCATGAATGTGCTGTTCATTAATACACAAGCAATATTGCATAATGTTTGAATGTGTTTGTTTTGTGTGTTTCAGCAGAATGCTGCTCCGTCTCGATCCAGTGCATCAGATGTTCAAGAGAAAAACAACAAAAAGAAGGAGAAAGTGAAGGCAGAGGTGCACTAACACACACACACACAAACACACACACACACACACACACACACACACACACACACACACACACACACACACATGTGATCAGTGTGATTGCTGTGTTGTTGCATCAGCATCATTCATGTGACATTTAACAGCTCAGCTGCTCTCAGAGCTCATATTAGACCATATACTGACCACATCGCCCCCTCTCTCTCTCTCTCTCTCTCTCTCTCTCTCTCTCTCTCTCTCTCTCGCTCTGTCTCTCTCTCTCTCTCTATCTCTCTCTCTGTCACCGGAGCAGCTGAAACCGTGGCCTGCATTCGTCTCTGGTCGTTTGCAGCTTTATGAGCAGCTGAAGAAGGAGAGCGATGCTCTTCTGGCGGAGCGGGCTGCTGGTGGTCACTCCATCAGTGTCCAGCTGCCTGACGGACAGACGCTGAAGGCCACAGCCTGGGTCAGCAGCCCGTACCAGCTGGCCTGTGCCATCAGGTGAGAGCATTTACTCCTCATTCATTCGAAAAAAAAAAAAAACTCAAATCTGACACAAGATGATGCATTTGAGGAACTCTGTTGACACTTTCAATGAATCGGGTACAAATTGGTCCAATTCAGTGTTGTTCAGAGTTAGATATTATTATAGTATCAATATTTTGAATGAGTTGTTATTTGTAGGGCCCAAGCCCCAAGGGGGCTCCTCCTAGGGTTTTCATCTGATCCCCACCAAACTCGGTCAACATGATCTCAAGACATGGCAGATGCAAAATTGCAATGAACGGTTTGGCTGTGGCAAGGAGACACAATTATGGCGAGAAATGTGAAAAAGGCAGTGTCTAATAACTTTTGCACACACTGTCTGATTTTGATCAAACTTCAGCAGTTTGTTGTATGAGGCCGATCACACAAATGTGACTATTATGGTTTAAAGTTATAGTGATACCAACTGGCAGCATGAAGTGTGTCTCTTTTAAAAATGCTTTGAAAGCACATGCTTATTTTTACCCGATTTGCTTTAAACTTCATCAGAATAATTTAAAAACACTTGAGGTCTTAAATACTGTTGCCATGGCAATGTGTCAAACTTGAATATTCTTTTCAGGTGCTTTAAAGGCACTTAATATGCTTAGAATTTCATGAAACTTGACACACATCAGTATTTTATGATCAATAAAATACAACTCATAAATGGGCGTGGAGGAGGCGCTCTATAGCGCCTCCTTTTGATAAAAGTGGGGGGTTAGTTTTTTCTACAGACACCAGACTCACTACATATATTGTTATGGAAGCAGATTGGTCTCAAATATAATTCACGCAAAAAACACGATTCACACATGCGTAGACAATTCCACATGCATGAAACCTAATTCACGTACACACAAAAAAAATTCACGTGCGTGAAAAAAAAGATATATTCACAAAAACCAATTCACATGCGCAAAATACAGTTATATATTCATAAAATACATTTCACAAATGCAAAACACAATTCGTAGATATACAACTGTGCACAAAAACCTGCTTTAAAATGTTTAAAATGTACGAGTGTATGAATGTACACGAAATCGTCATTTACTACGAATCCACTCGGATTTGTGTGTGTGTGTTTTTGAGACTTTCCTGGCAGAGCTCTCTTCCCACGTGGGTCTGTCGTACTCTTTAGCCAATCAGATGCGAGCTTACCATTCAACCAATCATATCATAAGCCACTGAGAGTGCATTCAGAAGCTCGCAGGCAATCGGGGAGACGTCAAGAGAGAAGCCCATAGAAGCCCTGGCGTTACATTTTAAAAATACTATACAAAATAATTAATCAGAATACTTACACCTGCTCACTCACGCCAGAGAACTCCCCGCTCAAGCTCTCCGTCTCTGCAAGATTAACGATGGCAGTTTGCACGCACAGCTACTAGAAGATTTACATCTGTCAGACAGGTTGCTGACGTCATCAAGCTTAGTTTGAGTCTGCGCGTCAGAAACGGAAGTTCTAAAAATCGCTAAAAATGGGCTTCAATTGTCTCAATTGAGTTCCAATTGGGTCGCTGTGTCCATTTCTTTTACTGTCTTTGGGATTACTGATGTAAAGGCTTAATTTTTTCCCTTCTAATTAATCCATATTGCGCAAAAGGTGCTCAGAATCGTGCTCCTTGAATGCAGTCTCAGTGGCTTATGATATGATTGGTTGAATGGTAAGCTCGCATCCTGATTGGCTAAAGAGTACGACAGACCCACGTGGGAAGAGAGCTCTGCCAGGAAAGTCTCAAAAACACACACACACACACACACACAAATCCGAGTGGATTCGTAGTAAATGACGATTTGTACATTCAGACACTCGTACATTTTAAACATTCAAAGGTTTTTGTGCACAGTTGTATATCTACGAATTGTGTTTTGCATTTGTGAAATGTATTTTATGAATATATAATTGTATTTTGCGCATGTGAATTGCTTTTTGTGAATATATATTTTTTTTTTCACGCACGTGAATTTTTTTTGTGTGTACGTGAATTAGGTTTCATGCATGTGAAATTGTCTACGCATGTGTGAATCGTGTTTTTTGCGTGAATTATATTTGAGACCAATCTGCTTCCATATATTGTTCTCATCAAGCCGGACAACTTTCTAATTTACAGTCATTAGCTATGACCAACAGGATGTCAGCTATTTTGGTTTGAATGTGGATTTTTGGAAAATTCAGGCTGTGCATTATTGCATACTCCTCCTAGGAGAATCATGCAATTCACACCAATCTTTGTCAACATGATTCCAAGATACCGAAGATTCTCAATTGCAAACGGATTTTGGAAATCTTGAACCATGTTGCCATGGTGATTTATTAAAATAATAGTAAAAAAGGAATCAGTAGTCATCTTGTATCTTCAAAGTGCATTATCCAAACTCTTCAAAACTTTTTTTTACATACGGAGAACAAGTCATTCTGAGGAAACATGCTTAGTTTCATAAATTAAAAATGCTCAGGGGCCAACAAAAAACTTAAAACTATAAAACATTTCAGCTGACAGATGAAGGCTGTAATACTTAGGTTGTCCACCAGAGTCATAGGATAAGAAATCTTTTAAGCCTAATCGTCTTTCTGCTCAGTTTGCATTATTTAGATTGACAAATAAATACATAAAATAAGTTGGTATGTGTTGTACTGGTAATATAGTTTTATGTAATTATTTTACAAAAATTTAAATCTCCGGAAATTTATCCAAAGAGACATGCATTGCATTAATTATCAGTTCATGCATTACCTGGGAATTGAACCCATGACTTTATCTTTCTATCTCTTAACATTCACAGCCTTACAAATAGAGCCCGACCGATATGGATTTTTGGGGGCCGATGCCGATGCCGATATTAACTCGAAAAGAGCCGATTTATAAGCCGATATTTTGATTTTGAAAATAAACTGGATATTAGACCCATTTCCTATAAACTACACTTACACAACATTCAATAGTAAAATATCTGCCTGTTCTATGTATGTGGGCTGTATAAACCATTTTCCCAGAAGGGATTATGTTAAAAAAAGCCTTAGATTACAGTCTCAATGACTAAACATTGCACATCAAAAGTATATATTTTTTAATGATTAAAAGAACACTGCATTAGAGGAATCTTTGCAGAAGTAGTCCCACACTTTGCTGCTACAGCGTTCACCTTTTTCAGCCATCTGTACGGCAGAAAGAGAGACAGAGAAAGAATAAGCATGTGTATTAATAATATCACCATGTATCATTACTCATGTCATCATTAGAATTATAATAATAATAAACAGGGATCTCCTACATAGGCTAAAATGAGAAATATAGAGAAATATATATATATATATATATATATATATTATTTGTCAAGCAATAGGTGTTACCTATTACCTACTTATATTTAACTATATTATTACAACATTTTCCTGTTATGTCTGTAAAGCTGCTTTGAAACAATCTGTAAAAAAAGAAGAAAAAAAAGCGCTTGTTCAGCTCACATTTATTTACATGTCCCCTCTGGTTTAATCATTTCTGACGCACCTACTGTAGTTACTGTAACTACACTATATTTGCTCTCACAGACACATTCACAACGGACCCGTATATCTTCTCCTCTTCTCTTTGTGCAGTCTGAATCAAAACACCGTCATGCGCTGGCGAACGTAAAGTTAGCCTACTGTTACTGGAAGATTACGGAATCAATTCGAAGTTGAATGGTTAACGTTAGTGTCATGAACACACCGCTGTCAATTCTGAGAAGAACCACCTTCAAACAAGTTAATAGCAAGCATTTAAGGGGCCTGCTAAAAAGGAAGCTATGTTTGCGTTAGAATAACGTAACAGTTGTTGTTTTTTTTCGAGGCACGCTGTACATAACTTCTAGTCATTGACTACACGCGCCCCGCTGCCACAGTTACGCGGTCATTATGTGGGAAACAGTGCAGATATATTTAGAATAAGTTAAACGCTAACGTTATAGTTTGACCTCTTATTAACGTTCGCGCTCTTCCACTGATAAACATGGTATTAGCTTTGTGGCTAATCTAATATAGCAATGCATTAGCGGCTGTAGTGATGTTAGAGAATATTTAGAAGTGATAATGATAGGACCGCTTAGCTAGAACTACCACACTGCTTTTATATACAGTGTATGAACTAAATCTACAATCATTTCACATGACGAACGACAGACCTCACCGTCAAAAGAGTACATCTCAGTGGCTCGGCTGATAGCTTTCTTCTGTAGTGGATTTCTGGCGCTGTTGTCAACTGGGGAGCTGCAGAGCTCCCTCTGGTGGGAAAACTATGCAACACTCATAACATGAGTGAAGCATGAGACTGTTTTTTTATGTTTCATCGGCCGTTATAAACGCCGATGCCGATTTGAATGCAATTAGCTCATATCGGCCGATAATATCGGCCTGCCGATATATCGGTCGGGCTCTACTTACAAATGCCTTAAAGGGTGTTGATGTTGTTGGTTTGTTTGTTTGTTTGTGTGTATGTAGTCAGGCTCTGGCGGACAGTTGTGTGATTGCGCGTGTGAACGGAGAGCTGTGGGATCTGGACCGGCCGCTGGAGACTGACTGCAGTCTGGAGCTGCTTCGCTTCGACCACGAGGACGCACAGGCCGTCGGTTACTCACCACACTTCCATACTTGACTGCTGAAGGTATATCTGAATGTAAATGAACAGATGTTGTTGTGTGTCTCAGGTTTACTGGCACTCCAGCGCTCATGTCCTCGGCGAGGCCATGGAGCAGTTTTACGGCGGATGCCTGTGCTATGGGCCGCCCATCGAGAACGGCTTCTACTACGACATGTTCCTTGACGGACAGAAGTGAGTGGAGGTGTTCGACATCCGTCTGATCTGATCAGAGCTCCTGTAGCTCAGCGTATCTGCTGTCTGTTCACAGAGGAGTGTCCAGCACAGAGTTTGGAGATCTGGAGAACATCTGCAGGAGCATCATGAAGGACAAGCAGCCCTTTGAGAGACTGGAGATCAGTAAGGAGACGCTGCTGGAGATGTTTAAGGTGAAGAATCGCTCAGTTTGCTTTAATAGTTACTTCATCACATCAAAAGTCTTCACTACAGCCTGCAAAAATAAAAGCTTGGTTTAAGTTGAAGAAATTATTACAGAAATATATTACTGTTGTACAGTAAACCTGTACTTCTCTAAGTAATAATAATAATAATATAATTTATTAAAACATTATTTAGGAATTTTTTGTAAAAGCATTTTCTAACCCTAAATAAAACAAAGTCTTTCTACTTAAATCGCACATTTCTTTCAGTGTGTTGCTTGCTGTTTCTTTGCAAATAATTGTGCAATTTACTAGCATTTTCTGAATGAAAATTGTTTCTACACTAGAATTGTTACTTTGTCATCTGATTACCACCGTGTTTGGTAATTTTGTATTAAATCATAAAATAAAGAATGTAGAATTTCTAGAAAAAAAATAAACACATTTCATAGGGCCCTATTACTGATGTAATTTTAATAAATTATTACAAAAATTAATATTAAAAGCTTTATAAATTCTGTTGATTAGATGTGCTTTTTGGTTATTAAAATTTAATTAAACTATTAAAATGGAATCCAGAAAAAATTGTAATAATTTGAGTAAATATAAAACACCTTTCATAGGGCACTATTATTGTTACAGTTTTAACAAATTATTAAAAAAATTAAATAATTAATTTTAAAAGTTTTATAAATTCTATAGAGTAGATATGCTTTTTGATTAATTGAACCATTAAAACAGAATCCAGAAAGATAAAAATAAGAAAAACAAAAATTTGGGAAAGAATAAAGCACCTTTCATAGGGACCTATTATTGTTACAGTTTTAATAAATTATTAAAAATGTAATTAAATCATTAAAATGGAATCAAGGAAAAATAAAAACAGAAAACATATAATTTGGGAAAAAATTAAACACATTTTATACCCCCCTACATTTACAACCATTTTTTCATGATGTTCTTGTTCCAAAAACCATATTTAAGATCGCATATGAATATGGTATTTATTTAGTACCATCGTATATATCACGTTAAATCACAGTACCACGATATTGTAATCTGATCAACCTGGTCACAGTGTTTTTAGATTGACGCTGTGAAAATTAAATGAAAACACTTTTCATGTGCTTTTATTTTTCTAGTACAACAAGTTCAAGTGTCGGATCCTGAATGAGAAGGTTTCCACTCCCACCACCACCGTCTACAGGTAACACAGGACGTCTGCTTTCTCCGTACGGATGCTATAAAGCCTCTTTCTGTCATGAATTCATACTCTTCCTCTGCTAGGTGCGGACCGTTGATCGATCTGTGCCGCGGGCCGCATGTACGGCACACCGGCAAAATCAAAGCGCTCAAGATCTATAAGGTACTCAGACACCTTTAGATCACTCTTACAGGTTTTGATATGATCTTAAACAACGTTTATACTTCTGTTTTTATCAGCACTAGCAAGTTGGTAGTGATTGATGTAAAATAAATGCAAGTACAGATGCTTTAGAGCTGCGGTTCTGCAGGAAAATGGCTTTATAGTGTGATATTAATGTGATATTGTGATGTTCAGAATTCATCCACGTACTGGGAAGGCCGTTCGGACATGGAGACGCTCCAGAGGATCTACGGGATCTCTTTTCCTGACAGCAAAATGCTGAAGGAATGGGAACGTTTCCAGGAAGAAGCTAAAAACAGAGACCATCGCAAGATCGGGAAGGTGTGTGAGAGTCAGAGCTGGAATAAATGATTCCCTCTGGTTTATACTGATCCAAGTCACAGATTCCCAAACTCTTTCATCAGCTGAACCCCTTTGACCTAGAATATTTACTTCTAAGTCATTCTGAGATTGATTGAAGTCAATATATTTAAGTAATTTAACAACACTTTCACGTGTTCCGGTTCTGTGATGTCGGATAATTGTCATATGACAAGCAGATAAACACATGACATATTTAATCTTGTTTTAAAATAAAGTGTTTTATTTTCATTGTTTTATTTAAAAATTATTTATTTTAATTTGACATTTTTTGGGATTTTAATGAATTGTTAGCAAGTGTTCTATTTTTACTTTATTTTATTTTAAAACATTTTAGTGTCTTTATGACTTAATTAATTATTAATGTTTTATTTTTATTTTAAAATATTTTAATGTCATTTTATGACTTATTAATAAGCGTTTTATTTTGATTTTATATATTGATGCAAATTATTTTGATTGTTTTATTAAAAAAAGTTAGTTTGACATTTGTATTATTTAATTAACATTAGTATATTATTTTAAAATAATTTATTTATTAGAAAAAATTTAATTTTGATGATTGTTTTATTTTAAAAATATTTATTTTAAATCTACATTTTTATGATTTAATTAATATTAGTGTTTTATTTCGATTATTTTATGTTAGAATTATTTATTGTAATAAAATGTTTATGATTTCATTAATTATTACCTTTTCAATTCCATAGACCCTTGTATCATGGAGTGCAGTTTTGAAAAGAAATGCAAAATTAATTTTGTTCCAAGAATGCAAAAATGTAGTTCATTTGCATAATGTTGATTTCAGAATGAGCTGTTCAAAGTTTTTCATCTTGAACAGCTTTTCTTGATTTATTTTTGCCTGTGTGACGTGCGTCTCTTAATGACGGTGAGTGAATGTGTTTCTCGGCTCCTGTGAGGATCAGTTGGTCTCCGTCTTGTTCTGTTCAGCTGAAAGCTCCTAATTACACAAAACTAACGGCTTCTTGCTTTTTATCCCTCATTACTTGAGCTCTCTTACCTTATTAAAATCCTCTATACTGCATATAACAGCCGTGCCATATGGTTTAAAGTGCATTATCTTAAACTGTACTTACTGTGGTTATTTTAAATTGGAGCCAGTTTGTCCAATCAGACGTGTCTCTTCACCTCCTGTGGAGCGACGCATGTCACTTCCTCCTCATGTGTGACTGAAGGAGCTTGTTAAGATCTCGCTCTCTCATGGTGTGATTTGCAGGATCAAGAACTTTTTTTCTTCCACGATCTGAGTCCAGGAAGCTGCTTCTTTCTGCCGCGAGGAGCTTATATCTACAACACGCTGACGGAGTTCATCCGGGTACGTCAGCATACGAGCTCAAACTAAAGCACAATCAAAAACTGAATCCCACAGAGCCGTTTGTGATGTGTGTGTGTGTGTGTGTGTGCAGGAGGAGTACAGCAGACGTGGCTTCCAGGAGGTGGCATCTCCTAACATCTATAACAGCAAACTGTGGGAGACGTCGGGTCACTGGCAGCACTACAGTGAAAACATGTTCTCCTTCCCCGTTGAGCAGGACGTCTTCGCTCTGAAGCCCATGAACTGCCCCGGACACTGGTAAACCACAACTCTGTGCTGGACTAGATTTAATCTCTAAATCAAGACACTACAGGTGAACAGGGTAAAAATGTTTACTAATAGAGCTCACCATATTTACCCAGCTGATTAATAACAGTACATTAAGACACATTATCTAGTTAAATATGCACTCATTCGCATCTAGACATTGGATAAAGCCAGGCTGAAAACTCATGATTTTGGTGACACATTAGAGTTAAAGGTTTTTATAGAGGGGATTTTGGATGTCTCTTTTTATCACTCCGGAAATCAGAAAATCCTGTTAACAGATAGAAATAAACATCCTGTATTTTCACCATGTTTTTAGGAATAAAATGTTGTAAAAATCCATGTAAATGATATGTGAACAAATCCCTCAGTAAAAACCTTCAGACAACAGAGAGGAATAAAACTCTAAAATTTGGTGTGTGTAAGTGCTGCTGAAGTGGAGAAACAAACTTGTAAATATATCAATTGCAATTAAAAATCTACTGACGCATATAGATAAAGTGCAATAATAAAACCAAGTGAATGATATATTAACAAACCCCTCAGTAAAAACCTTCAGAATATAGAGAGGAATAAATCTCTAAGTTTTGGTGTTTGTAAATGCTGCTGAAGTGGAGAAAAATGATATGAAGATATAAAAACAATATAAAGATGTGCGTTTTTGCCATGTTTTTAGGGATAAAATGTTGTATAAATCATTGTGAATGATATATGAAATAACCCCTCAGTAGAAACCTTCAGAATATGAAGGGGAATAAAATTGTAAAGTTTAGTGAATGTAAGTGTTGATGTTGTGGAGAAAAAACTTTTAAAGGTAAGAATTGCAATTAAAAATCTGCAGACGTGAATAGATAAAGTGCAATAATAAAACCAGGTGAATGATTTATGAACAAACCCCTCATAAAACCCATCGGAATATAGAGAGGAATAAAACTGTAAGTTTTGGTTTATGTAAGTGCTGCTGATGTGGAGAAACAAACTTTTAAAAACATGAATTGCAATTTAAAAAATCTACTGGCGCGAATAGATAAAGTGCAATAAAAGAAACACTCAAAGTGTATTTTGGCTGGGTTTTTTTTTTCCACTAGTCTGAATGAAGACGTGTCATGGAAGCAAAATAGACCAAAATCTCAAAGTTGACCAGTGCATGAAAAAACACTGAGTTTCCTGTAGTGTCATGCCTTAAAGACAAAAATGGATGCTATGAAATCATACATTGACAATAAATGGTCGGCACCATATAATATTATAATATGTTGTCCGAGGATCACTTTATTGCTTTATTCTTGGTTGAACTGATTGTTGAAGCAGTCTGGATCAAACTCAGTCTGAATTAGGGCTCAAAAGACTCACTGAATCACAAGTTATAATGTCCGACTGAAGCTGAAAATCACTGAAAATGTACTTTTTGAAAGCAATGATTAAAATACCAGATAAGTGACAAACTGTAGTTAAAGATACATACTTTGTTGTATTAAAAATATTAATTGTATATAGAAAAGTATTAAAATATGTTGAAAATAAATATATAGGATATTATTTAGCAGTGTTTTGTAGTGTCAATGTAGTTTGGGTGTTTACTGACTGAATAATATTCTCTTTCTGCTCATGCAATATTCTTGTTTTTAATCAAGCGTTATCTGCTTCTCTCCGTCCTTCATCTCTCCTGCTCTTTCTCTGTCTGTCAGTCTGATGTTTGGTCATCGGCCGCGCTCCTGGCGTGAACTTCCTCTCAGACTGGCTGATTTCGGTGTGTTGCATCGTAACGAGCTCTCAGGGACGCTGACGGGCCTCACGAGAGTCCGGCGCTTCCAGCAGGACGACGCTCATATATTCTGCACTATGGATCAGGTAAAATAAAAGCTTGAACTACTCCACCACGAATCCCACAATTACCTGTAACGCCTTTAATGAAGACCTCTTACAGAGACAGAAACGAATTGTTTGCTCATGTGTTTCAGATCGAGTCGGAGATGAAGGGCTGTCTGGATTTTTTGCATTGCGTCTACGATGTCTTCGGCTTCTCCTTCCAGCTGCATCTCTCCACACGTCCGGAGAAGTTTCTGGGCGATATTGCCATGTGGAATCAAGCCGAGAAGGTTCCAGAATAGCATCTTTCCTGCTGTCTTTGACATTTGAGCTGTTTTTTTTTTGTGCAGTATTAACTGAGTTTTTATTTCATAGCAACTAGAGAACAGCCTGAATGAGTTTGGAGAGCCGTGGAAGCTCAATCCAGGAGACGGGGCTTTTTATGGACCAAAGGTCAGAAAACCTTCAGACTGTTGTTCTCTTCATAAATCAAAAATCATTTTCGTTAACTGAAATAAAACTGAAATAAAATCTAATATAATATTATAATATTATAATATATATTTAATGTTTTATATAATATATATTTATATTACATCAGATGAAAAACTTTTAAAAAACTACTTGTACTTACATTACTTAAAATTAAATAAATTAAAGCTAAATAGATTACTGACATACTATACATATTCATGAAAATTATATATTGATAATGTATTGAAAAATATTAAAATATGTTGGAAAGAATTGTATTGGATATTATTTATCAGTATTTCGCTGTAGTTTCACTCATTTGGATTTGTTGGTTTTTGAGAGCACATTCAAAGCTGAGAAAAAAATTATATATTATATATATATATATATATATATATATATATATAGTAGATTTTATATATATATATATATATATATATATATATATAGTAGATTATACATATTACATAATGAGATCATAAAGTTGCTAAAATTAAAATGAATTAATATACAAATAAAAGCTATTTTTTAATATTTATATATACACATATATACCACACACACACATATATATATATATATATATATATATATATATATATATATATATATATATATATATATATATATATATATATATATATATATGGAGAGAGAGAATACTAAAATAACACTCCATAAATAAATAAATAAAAGTCCATGTTATTCTGGGTTTTTTAAACTGAAACCATGAATCATCTCAAGCAGATGTTGTTCTGCAGGAATAATACTCATCTCTTGTATTGTAGATTGACATTAAGATTAAAGACGCCATCGGCCGTTATCATCAGTGTGCCACGATCCAGCTGGATTTCCAGCTTCCCATCCGCTTCAACCTGACGTATGTGGGGTGAGTAGAGCTCAGACTGGCTGTGAACGCTCTCACGGCTGTGACTCAGAGTTTAACCGTCTGAACCGCTGCAGGAGAGACGGGAGACGAGGACAAGGACCGACCCGTGATCATTCACCGCGCCATCCTGGGCTCCGTGGAGAGAATGATCGCCATCCTCACCGAGAACTACGCCGGGAAATGGTGAGGAGCACAAACCGTTCCATTATTCTTAACTAAAACTAAGAAATCGATTCCAGTAATTGAAATTAAATTGAGAAAATAACAAAATACTATAGGGATTTTTACAGTTCTCCTTTAAATTGTTAAGAGGCGTTCAGAATCTTTGTAATGAATGAAATCATTTTGATGACTGGTGATTAATACTAGTTTTATTGTAGTAACTGTGATATTTGTGTGGTTCAGGTCCGGTGCTGTCATATATTTTGTGTTGAGGAAATAATGGTGTTATATCGGATTTAAAACAGTTGATAGTAAAGATTAATTGAAAAATACAATATTTAATATTGTAATAAAAATATTCTGGAAAAGAAAGACAAAAAATAACTGTCTTTTTCTTTAAAGCACATTCAACATCCATGTTATTTGGGGATGTATAATGGGGCATTATATGAAATTTAATAGGACTTTTATTTTGAAGGCAACAGAAGCAGAAAAACTAAAGAAAAATAAGTTGAAGTACTAAAAGTACTAAAAGTACTAAAACCTTTATTTTAAAAGGCAAAATGAATAATATGATAAAAACACATCAAATTACTAAAACTTTTAAATAAAGATTGAAATAAAGCAATAAGCCCCAAGAAGCTGTTATAAATTCACTGTAAACCACGGTTTCACGGGGCTTATAGCTTTTATAAAACAGTTATTCCATATACGTAGTAAGGTTTCACAGAATAAAGCAGAGCAAATAAAGTGTAATGATATTAATAAAAACAGTATTCTTCCACCAAACAATGTAGTTCCTCAGAAACAGTTGTGGTTGCAACAAAGTGGTTGCCGAGCAACAGATAAATGTAAACAAAGATCTATGTTACTTTGTAATTTACAACAGCTTCGAACGCAGCTCAGCCGATCAGAATCAAGAACCAGAACTATCCGTTTTATATACAATATCTCAAAACAATTTAGTTTTTATGCGCATTTATAATTATCTCTCTTATCCTTTAATCACGGTTACATTAAAAACTACTTTTGCTGCTGTCTTTAAAACTCCTATATGTTAATATCTTGTTAAGTCTGCTGCGATTGGCCAACCTCTTTGCATATGTAATGAGATGTAGTTGACACTTCCTCTTCCTTCAGTAACAAAACTACATCCCATTTAGCAGCATTACATCACATTTCCAGTGATGTCAGAAAAGTGGGAACACTGTACAGTGAGTTCCTGTAGTCTCAGAAAAGCACACGCTGGTGTCATCAAGCTGTGTGTGTGTGTGTGTGTGTGTGTGTGTGTGTGTGTGTGTGTGTGTGTGTGTGTGTGTGTGTGTGTGTGTGTGTGTGTGTGTGTGTTTGGTCAGGCCGCTGTGGCTGTCTCCACGTCAGGTGATGCTGGTGCCTGTGAACCCATCTCTCGAAGACTACGCCACACAGGTACAACATCTGCTCTGAGATCAGTCACTGAACAACAGGTGCTCAGGAAGGATCAAGATCCGACTGGTTGTGAAACATGTTAAAGACAAGTTGAAAAAAAAACATAATTCCATAATTTATAATACCATGCACTGATGAATAGTGCATAATAATACCGGGAAAATTTATTAACTCTGGTTTTGTGTTTCAAAACCTGCCTCCAGTTGTTTTTAAAGCCAAATTAAAGCTGAAAAGGTTCTTATTGTGAACAATTCATTAGTGCATGCCCATAATAACAGAAAGCAACTGTGTCCATAATCGCTAAAAAGTAATGTGCAATTAATTTCTGGTGAGCAAACCGAGCAGGTTTTAGATGAGTCGCCTTTATTTCTAAAGCGCTTTATACAGTACAGATTGTTTCAAATAATCTCAATGAAGCAAAGCAGTGTTATTACATTACTGCTTTTTGAAATTAGTTACTTATAAACTGAATTTCAGTTTTAGTTTTAGTATCCTTCCTCAAATTGTTTGACAGCATTTATTCATTTTTCATGTTTAAAAAAAAACAATACTATTTATTTATTTAGTCATTTTAGCTTCTGTTTTAATGATTAATCTCTAAGTACTATTAATCTTACTGAAAATTTAATAAAGATTAGGTTAAATTCTGGTTGTACTTATGACTGAGATAACTGAGATGTAATAATTATTAGAGCAAATACACAGATTTATCTAGTAGATTATTTATGATTTAGAGAAGCAATGCAAAAGATCAATGTGTGTCTAACTAGGAACAGAAATGTTTTAGTAGAGGATTTTTAAAGCTATTTTTGTATTGCAAACTTCATCATCTCTGTAACACAGGTATATTTGTAGCAATAGCCAAAAAAACATTGTACGGGTCAAAATTATAAATTTTTCTTTTATGCCAAAAATCATTAGGATATTAAGTAAAGATCATGTTCCATGAAGATATTTTGTAAATTTCCTACTGTAAATATATCAAAACTTAATTATTGATTAGTGATATGCATTGCTAAGAACTTCATTTGGACAACTTTAAAGGTGATTTTTCTCAATATTTAGATTTTTTTTGCACCCTCAGATTCCAGATTTTCAAAAAGTTGCATCTCAGACAAATATTGTCCTCCTAACAAACCAGACATCAATGGAGAGATGATTTATTCAGCTTTCAGATGATGCATAAATCCCAATTTTGAAAAACTGACACTTAAGACTGGTTTTGTGCTCTAGGGTCACAAATATGAGAAAAATGCGGATTCTTTAATGAAAGGATGATAGTGTAATTATTGAGCTAAAGCTCATGTTTTGTGTCCGTGTTGAATCAGTGATATTACCGAGTACCTTCCTCGGTCTTCCTCCCGCTCCAGGTCTGTAAGCGGTTTGTTGAAGCTGGTTTTATGGCCGATGCTGATTTGGACTCCAGTTGTCTTCTGAACAAGAAGATCCGCAACGCGCAGCTGGCGCAGTACAACTTCATCCTGGGTAAGAAGCGAGCGTCTGAGTGAGTTTGAGGCTCCTCTCTGGAATGCACGCATTGATATGTGTTTGTCGGGCAGTGGTGGGCGAGAAGGAGCGCGCCGCTAACAGCGTGAACGTCAGAACCAGAGACAACAAGGTGCACGGAGAGCTGAGCGTAGAGGAGGTGATGGATTGGGTTGGGGTGGTGTTTGTGTACCCGATGGTGGAAGGAGGAGAGGAGGACTTCTGAGACGAGACGCAGCGTCACTGATGGACAGGATGAAGGGAGCTCTGAGACGTGTGGGGTGAAAGAGAGAAGAGGGTGCTCTGTGAACGAAGGGGGGTGGTTAGTTACCTGTTAAATGATAGTTTGGTGTCAAAGTTTGCAATAAAGACTCGAAGAATCACCATCATGTGTCGTCATTTGTGCATTTGGAAGCTTTATCAAATAATTATATAAAAATACAAAACATAAACTAATTGAAAATGTTAATAAAAATAAGTATACCAATACTAACACTGATACAATATTAGTCTGTTTTTATTAGTTACTCTTAACCTTAAATCACAGTACTTTTTTATTAACGTGTTTGTTTCTGCTCACCCAGGCTGCATTTATTTAATCAAAAATATTGTAAAAATGTTAAATATTTTTATAATTTAAAATATCTGTTTTCTGTGTAAATATATGTTAAACTGTAATTTATTTCTGTGATGTCCAGCTGTATTTTCAGCATCATTACTACAGTCTTCAGTGTCACATGATCTTCAGAAATCATTCTAATATGATGATTTGCTGCTCAAGAAACATTTCTGATTATTTTATTGTTACAAAATTAATGAACGCAAAGAAAGAAATTCAGCAGCATGGTTAATGGCAGAAAAATATATGATTCAGAGAAAACTTTAAACCAAGAAGAACTTGGATTCTAAACGATGCTAAAATGAATGAAGCACAGTTTCTTTCTCGTGCTTTGTTGGTGATCAGCCGCTGGGACTTTTATGTGAGCGGAAGCCGGAAGTTCATCGGCGGCGGTGTTCGGGATGACGGCGAACGGACAGAAATGGGTTTTTGAGCGCGGACGGAACATCACGAGCTCGTATATGATGCTGTTTCTGCTGCTGCTGGACATTTACTCCACGTGTGCGATCGGTAAGAGGCCAGACTCGAACACAAACACACCGTGGTATTCATACAGTATGTGTGTGAAGTACCATAGTATCACTGATACAGTACTGGAGTATCATGGTATAACTACAGTATTTTACTGTCTGACTGTCTGTTGTTTACATCTGTCTTTAAAATATATTTAATGCATGGATATCTTAATGCACAGATCGTTTCTAAATCTTTTATCAATAAAAGAGAAGCTTTAAGCAGGCTTGTGATCAGCTAAGAGCGATAAATAATTCAATATGGCTACACAATAATAATAATAATAATAAATATTTTCATTTTTATTATTCAGAATATTTACATTTTAATATTATTTAAATTATAAAAAAATAAACCATTCAAACAAAGTAATGTATTTCTGTTGTAATAATACTAGTGTATTGTAACATAAAAATAGCTGTTAATTAATTATTTATTCAAAATAATATTTTGTTTCGTTGTTATTTTAATTATACAGATTGAGCAAATCAATGCAAATGTTACTACTGCAATAATACTGCACTGTAAAATAACTATGATGATTTAATAATAATAATAATAATAATAGTAATTATTATTATTATTTAAAATAAGATTTTTGTTTCATTTAAATTATAGAAATTAAGCAAATCCCAAAAAAATTATTGCAAAATGCAAAATGTTCTCTATATGTTCTCTATAATGATTATTAAAAATTATATTTTTGTTTCGTTATTTTTTAAATGATAGAAATTAAGCAACTCTAGAAATGTACGACTATTGCAATAATAATACCGTTGTACTGTAAAATAAATATAGTATTCAATAATAATATTCATTATTATTATTCAAAATAATATTTTGGTTTCACTGTTTAAATTATAGAAATTAAGTAAATCAATAAAAATATATATCACTTTTGCAAAATACTATTGTACTGTAAAAAATATATATTTTTAATTATAATATTAATCATTATTATTATTTGAAATTATATCTGTGTTTCATTATTATTTAAATTATAAAAAATTAAGCAACTCAATAAAAATCAGTAAATATTGCAATAATAATACTATTGTACTGTAAAATAAAAATAGTATTAATATTCATTATTAATGTAAATTAGCAAATTAAACAAATTGAAAAATATAGTGCTATTGCAATAATACTGTTATACTGTAACATACAAATGAGTGTTTGATAATAATACAAATAATGTTATTATTTTATTGAATTGTATGAAATTGTATTGAAGCACACTCCGGTCAGCAGTGTCTCTCTCTCTCTCTCTCTCAGCGTATCTGAGCTCTCCTCACGTGGGTCAGGAGCCGCCGTACACGGCCCAGCAGAGCCCGGTGATGACCAGTCCGGTGGCCCTGACCTCGTCCTCCGGTGAGTGAGACTCCAGCTCAGTCTAGAGCTTCAGCAGATTCATGTGAGTGTCCAGCATAAACACCTGCTGTGTGTGTGTGTGTGTGTGTGTGTGTGTGTGTGTGTGTGTGTGTGTGTGTTCAGCTGCCCCGGCGGTGACCGATAACGACCTGTCCAGGTGTCCCAGCGGCGGCCTGTGCTCCAGACTCCCGGCCGACTGCATCATCTGCGCGTTTCATCACAACTGCAGCTACGGCCGGCCGGCCAACTTCACCTGCAGAGCCAAAGCAGGCGTCCACTGTGTGGTGAGATTTCACTCGGACCAGTTTGGAAAAGTATGGAATTTGATTTGAGCCTTCTCCAGGTTTTGAAGAGTATGGAAAAATATTTGCATTTCCAGATTTTTCCCTTTATCTAGATTTCTATAATAGAAAATAAAGCAATAATCCCCGTGAATCCGTGGTTTACAGTGAATTTATAACAGCTGAGCCTTCGTGCCTCTTAACGCCCCCTAGCTGTTATAAATTCACTGTAAACCACGGCTTCACGGGGATTATTGCTTTTATAAAACGGTTATTTCATATATGGAGTAAGGTTTACAAAATAAAACAGAGCAAATAAAGTGTAATGATATTAATAAAAACAGTATTCTTTCACCAAACAATGTAGTTCCTCAGAAACAGTTGTGGTTGCAACAAAGTGGTTGCCGAGCAACACACAAACGTAAACAAAGGTGTGTTACTTTGTTACTTTGTAATTTTCAACAGCTTTGAACGCGACTCAGCCAATCAGAATCAAGGACCGGAACTATCCGTTTTATAATGAGAAATTATAGAATTAAACTTAATAATGTGTTTTCATGGCAGCTGTTTAGTGATTGTCAAACACTGAATGAATTCAAGGTGCATTTTTTGCAGGTTATATTGCAGTTTTTTTCTTACAGTATTCTTAAAAGGTTTTTTGCTAAACTAAAAAATATACAGACTTTCTTGTGCATGAGAAACTTGCACACTGATCCATCAACTGCAGCGTCAGCCCGTTTCACAGTGTGTTTTCTGGCTGCCACGGAGTGTGTGTTAAAGCAGAAATAAGGCTTTGAAATATGATGCACTGCACTAACACAAGCCAAATTTTGAACACTATTTTTTGCAGTACCAGTCTTTTTATAGACTGTTGAACTTGGCGAATAGGACAATACATATCTCTGTTACTTCATGTGCATCCATGCTCTGCTTTTCTTCATAGTAAGATGACAGTGACGCATAAAGGAAATGTGTTATAGTATATAAAACTAGAAAATGTAACACTTAAGCATGCTAAATATTCAGGTGTGCATGTGAATAGTTTCTGGAGCGCACGAAAACCTTTCTTGTGTGTGTGCAAAAGTCTGTATGTATGCAAGAAAATCAGTGGAAAAACTCCTGAGAAAATCTAAATATTCACAGAAGACTGTGCTCTAAACCAGATATAAAGCTGAAAATAATGCTGTAAGAACCGTTTATGTTAAATATGGTCTGAGAGGTTTGGAAAAGAAAATAATTTTTAATTACGTGTTAGTTTATTATATCTACCCTTTTTTATAATAAACTAAATTAGTCTCTATACACAAGATACAAAGACTAAACAATTACTTGCTTTATGCAGCTTTCATAAATAAATATACTTTCAGTCTTATTTTAGTATCACTGCGATACAGTTATAGTTTTTGTTAATATTTTGAATTACATTTTGTTTTATGTTAATTTTCTATATATTATATATTGATTTTTATTTCAGTTTAATTTGCGTTATTTTAGTACATGAAGGTAAACTAAATGGAAATGAGTAATGCTGCCTTGTCATCGAGCTTAAAATAAATACGTTTCTGTTTTATATTTTTTATTATTTTATTTTAAGTAATGAAAATATTTTAAGGTTTTAGTTAACAATAATTACCTTGAATTACATTAAATATTCAATATACAAATTATTCATTTTATTGTGTTTTTGTAATTTTTATTATTTATTTTTTGTCTTTAAGTATGTATATATATAGTTTTTATTTAATTTCAGTTTTAGGTTTAGTTATATAAAGATCAAGATAAACTAAAGGAACATGAGAAATGTTGCCATGGCAACTAACTGCAAGAAATATATATTAAAATGATTCTATTTTATTTGAGTTAACATTTATTTAATTTCAAGTAATTATTTTTTGTTTTGTTTATGGTTTTAGCTAACTATAATAACCCTAAACTATATCAATTATTCAATATACAAATTATTCATAATTTATCCTCAATTTTACTTTTTTTTTTTTAATTTTCCAAGTGAACTACACATTCTCAATTCCTCTCCATATACATCTATTATTTGTATTTTCCCTAATTTCATACTGACTTCATTTCTAACAGCCTCTGAATACATTTGTGAAGTAGATTATATGCTTTATACACACACATCTGTGCACTTTTGAAATCAACCGGATCACCAGGTTTAGTAATCAAGTTAACTAAGAAGAGCTCCGATGCTTGATGCTTTGTTGTGTGTGTGTTTCAGAACGAGCGGAATCGGCCGCAGCAGAACTTCTCGCTGACGCTGGACTGTCGCTTCTGTTGGCAGCTGGATCCGTCTCAGTACCGCTGCTCGAACTCCACCAGCTGCATGACGGTGTCGTGTCCGCGCAGACGCTATAACGCCAGCTGTGCGGTCCTGGAGCACGTGCACTGCCTGGGTACGACCTTCACACACACATTGTGCTGCATAAGCAAAAACAATAAATGCAGGACTACAGACAGCGCTAGCAACACCACGTCATGGGTTTGATTCCCAGTGAGTGCATGAACTGATCACATGTGTACATTAAATGCAATGTAAGTCACTTGTAAATGAATACTTTACTTAACCTCTTAAGTGCCACCGGCCGCTCTTTTTTTACGTCACATATCTTAGTAATAATCATAAATTACATATAAATTTGAAAGCTTAAAACCTCAAAATTCATCCTGTGAAAACTGTCATGAAATCGGACATTGCTAGCCATGGAAATGGTACTTTAAAATCTTTGGGTGGAGTCAGGTGTCATATTACAAAATGTATTAGAGTCAAAACTTTTTATAATCTTGACTAAATACATATCGGCGGAAAGGTCTGAGTCTCAAGATTCCATATTTGGTGGTATTTTGTGATAGAAGTAACATTGACAGAGATATTTGTGACAGAAAAATGCATTAAAAAAAATTCAGTGGAGTTTTGATGACACCCGGTGGCTGTTTGTGGTATAACGCCCTAAATTTAATTTTTTTTCATATCAACTTCAAATTTGAAACATAACTTATTTAGATATAAGGCTTTAATTTTATAGCGATTTTGGATTAAAAAAATCTTTTGAAAAATCTTTATTTTATCTAAAATAAAAAAAACTGGTACAGTGCATTTTCTTTACAGTATATGTAAACTTTTTGATATTTTAATATTTTAAAATGATTCTGCAATAATCTGCAGATCATCTTCTTAAAAAAAGAGTCCAACCTTAGGTCTGTATTCCAAAGCATTCGTGAATTATAATTCAATTTAAGTTTGAATAGTGCACTTTCACATCTATATTCAAAGATGAAGGGTGGCACTTAAAGAGTCCTTAAAGGGACAGTTCACCCAAAAATGAATAGTCATCATGTACTCTCCCTCGTGTCGTTCCAAACCTGCGTGAGTTTCTTTCTTCTGCTGAACACTGAAGATTGTTGGTAACCCAACAGTTGCTCGTCTCTATTGACTTGAATTATATTTGTAAGGCAATAGCATCTGCTGTTGTGTTCAGCATTCTGGTTCTGAGTTTCAGCAGGGTCTTTCCTTCATGTGTCTGATGTGTGTTGTGTTGTTCGCAGGGAAGCGAGTGTTCCAGAAGCGTCTGTTCTGTAACTGGACGGGAGGATATAAGTGGTCCACAGCTCTGGCCCTCAGGTGATTCACCTCACACTCATCTGAATGATGTCATACACCTGTACGAGCCTCCGTACTTTCATCTGGATTTGATTCATGAGTAAATTCACTGTTCGCTTTTTTGAAACCATTCCTGAGCCTCACGATTTTAGACTCGTTCGGTGTGTACAACAACAATAACTTATGTTATAACTATGCCTATTACTATAACAGTAAACATAGCGATAACTACAATAAATATAATCATAACTATGGCGATAGCTATAATGATAAATATAACTATTACAACTTTGGTGATAACTATACAATAACGATACATTGTTATTGTGTTGTGGGCGGGGCCTGAGCAGTATGACATCATTAGGGCTGTCAAAATAGCTGTAAAACTTATTTAGAATTTTGTATTTGAATATTATCAATATTCAAATTCGAATTTAAGAGGCATGATTTCAGTGGGGGGGGGGGGGCGGGGGGGGGGGGGGGGGGCTTTTGTTTGTCTCCTGAGGCCACAAGAGGGCGCATCAAACTAAATATTACTGATGAACGTTTATTCAAAGCTATAAAATAACAAGGCAATCTGCAACGTTTTTCATTAGTATGTGGATTTTTACTTTAAATTCAATTAATATTCTAAATTCGTATTTGACAGCCCTAGACGCCATACTGTAATTTATTTAATTTTTTTTATAGTGTTGTGCTAGCAAGAAATTCTATAAAAATCATATTAAAAAAATATAAAATCAAAATGAAATAATGTAGCAGATATTGCTCATTAATTCCCTTTTTGCCCTTTTTGAGGTCATTTATTTATTAGGTTTATAATATAATATAAAAACAAACTGAAGCATTTAAACTGAGATCTTTAAGCTAAATATTTTCAAACAAACGTGAACTTGTGAATTCATATATAGTTATCTAAGTAGAGTTTAGAGTAGAGTTTGCACTTTACTACACCTGAGAGACACATTTACACTGCTGGTCAAGAGTTTGGGGTCAGTGAGACTTGTAATGTTTTTTAAAGAAGTCTCTTCTGCTCATCAAGGCTGCATTTATTTGATCAAAAATACAGAAAAATACAGTAATCTTGCAAAATGTTATTACAATATAAAATAATGGTTTCTATTTTAATATCCTTTAAAATGTAATTTATTTCTGTGATGTGCAGCTGTATTTTCAGCATCATTACTCCAGTATAAAGTGTCACATGATCTTCAGAAATCATTCTAATATGATGATTTATTATTAGAATTATCAACAGTTGTGCTGACAAATATTTTTTGGGAAACTGCGATACTTTTTTTTTTGTTGTTTGTTTGATAAATTGGGCAAAAGAACAGCATTTATTCACAATATAAATCTTTTCTAACAATATATGTAAATCTTTGCTATCATCAACAACTGAACGGGGATTTTGTTAGATTTAGTAAGTTCAAAAGAACAGCATTTTTTTTTTTTTTTTTAAAGGTCTTTATTGGCACTATTGATCGATTTAATAGGTGTATATTGTTAAAAAAGATTTCTGTTTTAAATAAATGCTCTTCTTTTTAACTTTTTATTCATCAAAGAATCCTGAAAAAAAGTATCACAGGTTCCAAAAAAATATGATAATAAATAAGTATATTAGAATGATTTCTGAAGATCATGTGACACTGAAGACTGGAGTAATGATGCTGAAAATACAGCTGCGCATCACAGAAATAAATTACATTTTAATGTATATTAAAATAGAAAAGTGTTATTTTACATCATAATAATATTTCACAATATTACATTTTCCCCTGTATTGTGTCGTGTTGTCGGTGTGTGCGCAGCATCACTCTGGGGGGCTTCGGAGCGGACCGCTTCTATCTGGGCCAGTGGAGGGAAGGTCTGGGGAAGCTCTTCAGCTTCGGCGGTCTGGGCATCTGGACGCTGATCGACGTGCTCCTGATCGGTGTGGGATACGTGGGGCCAGCCGATGGCTCTCTCTACATCTGAGGGCTTGAATGTGACTGTGACTCTGACTCCTCCATCCCAGATTTCCAACCCGATTCGCACGTGTCGCGTCCAAACTCCCACTGCGGCAGATTCCCATCTGCTCTTCAGCAGCACGTCTGACAGACACCATCAGAGGAGGACAGCAGCGTTAGAGGCGATGCACAGTATGCATCTAAACTCATCTGTGTTGGTGTTTTTACTGCTAGATGTATATATGAGTTTATATATATGAGTGTTGATTAAACCAGGGAAAATCTGGAACCAGTTTGAATTTGTTGATTAAAGGTTTTGTCAGAGGGATTTATCGTTTTATCACTCCATACATCTGAAAATTATGGAAGTTTGTTTTTTGCAACTGAATAAAAATAAATAAAAAAGGTTATTGTGACTTTTTATCTCAGACATTTTCCCCACAATTCTTGCAAAAATGTATCTGTTTATAGTTTTTTCCAGTGAAGATTGTTTTCTGCCACAGAATAAAAATAAAGGTGTTTGCAACTTTTTATCTCACAATTCTCACAAACACAAAACAAATAAAAAAAAAACCTCAGAATTCTGAGAAAGCATCAGAATTGAGACAAAGTTGCAATTATCTTTGTTATTATTCTTTCTGTGGCAGAAACAAAAAGATTTGAATTGGAAGAAAAAAGACAGAATTGTGAGTTTATGTCTAAAAAATTCATATTATTTCTTCTCACAATTGCAAGTTTATATTTAATTGTACTTTTTTTCTCCAAATTCTGAGTTTATATCTTTTTTTTGTGAGAATTTCGGTAGAAAAAAAGTCTGAATTATGAGATAAAATGTTGCAAATACCTTTATTTTTATTCTGTGGCAGATATATATATATATACAGTACAGGTCAAAATTTGGAAACATTACTATTTTTAATGTTTTTGAAAGAAGTCTCTTCTGCTCATCAAGCCTTCATTTATTTGATCAAAAATACAGAAAAAAATGTAATATTGTGAAATATTATTACAACTTAAAATAATAGTTTTCTATTTGAATATACTTTAAAAAAACAAAATTATTCCTGTGATGCAAAGCTGAATTTTCAGCATCATTACTCCAGCCTTCAGTGTCACATGTAACATCCAGTCTATCACATGATCATTTAGAAATCATTCTAATATTCTGATTTATTATGAGTGTTGGAAACAGTTCTGCTGTCTAATATATTTGATGAATAAAAGGTTAAAAAGAACTGCATTTATTCAAAATAAAATAAAAATTCTAATAATATATATTCTAATAATATATTTTCTTTACTATCACTTTTTATCAATTTAACACATCCTTGCTGAATAAAATATTTATTATTTATATTTTTTTAATATATTTTCTTTACTATCACTTTTACTGACCAGTAGTGTATATTGTTATTACAAAATATTTATATTTTAAAAACAGCTTCTTTTTTTTTTTTTTTTTTTTACTTTTTATTCATCAAAGTATCCTAAAAAAGTATCACATGTTCTGAAAAAAATATTAAGCAGCAGAACTGTTTCCAACTTTGATAATGAATCATCATATTAGAATGATTTCTAAAGGATCATGTGATAATGATCCTAAAAATTCAGCTTTGCATCATAGAAATAAATGATAATTTAAAGTATAATAAATTTAAAAACTATTATTTTAAGTTGTAATAATATTTCACAATATTACATTTTTTTCTGTATTTTTGATCAAATAAATGCAGGCTTGATGAGCAGAAGAAACTTCTTTCAAGAACATTAAAAATAGTAATGTTTCCAAACTTTTGGTCTGTACTGTATATATATATATATATATAAATATAACTTTTTTTTTTTTTACCTTTTTTAGTAATAAATTGTTGTGTAACATTCAGAACAGAGAGGAATAAAACTAAAGGTTGGTGTGTGTAAAATAAAAAACTCTTTAAAGCTATGAATTAGAATTCAATCTACAGATAAAGTGCAATAAAAATGTATATTTGGATAGTTTTTTTTTTCACTAGTCTGAAAGAAGACGTGTTATGGAAGCCAAATAGAGCTCAAAACTGCTGAGTGCATGAAAGCCAGTGGTTTCTGCTGTAATGATTCTCGGGGATAGTTGTTTGTGATTGGTGTCACACTGCAGTCAGATGTTGCTGAGGTCCTGTGTTTGATGCGTGTGGCAGGTGCTTTTATCCACAGTTGCCTAGGAATCGACCCTTGACCTCTGCGTCAGGCATGTTGTGGTTCTCTCCTGATCATGAGTGAGTGTAAGCTCGTTTCTTCTGCTCTTGTTTTCACACACATCCTGACCTCAGACTGCAGCTTCTGTTCTCACTTTCAGTTTCCTCGCTTTGAAGCACAAATACTGGCTGTGATGCCTACATACTGCATACTGCTAACTGCTTTTAAATAGTACAGTATGTTAGATGTTATGAAACAAATGTCTAAAAGGGATAGTTCACCTGTCATTAGTTTCATTTTTTGTTGTTCATACAATGAAAGTCAATGGCGTTTAGTGTTGTTTGGTTCCTAACGTTCTTCAGAATATATTATATGTTGCACAAATGAAAAAGTCATGCATGTTTTGAACTACATGAGCGGGAGAAAATGATAGAATGATCATAATATTGCAATATAACCGTTTAGTGGCATACAGTCATCAGAAAAAGATCTAATGCGTTATTTGGGATTTTTAATCCTTATTTTTAATAAGTATCAGGCATTATTTTAGTATCACTGAGATGCTATTTTAGTTATCAGTTTTTTTTTTTTTTTTAGTTTCAATAATTTTGTTGCATGTTTTATTTTTATTTTTAATGTCTTTATACTTTTTATTCATTTTTATTACAATGAGAAATGTTGCCATGGCAACTAGCTGAAATAAAATGTTTAAGAATTTTTTTTCTTTCTTCCAGTTAATGCTTATTTTCTTTTAAGTAACGAAAATGTTTTTATAGTTTTGGGTCTAGTTAACTAAAACTAAAACTGAAATTAAAACCATTAAAAAAAAAATTATTTGAAATAAAATAATATTAAATAACAAAATATAATAAATCACCTTATACTTATTTAAAACTTAATTTTATAATGTAATAAAGACTAAATAGACTTAAGTTAAAAAAAAAAAAAATATATATATATATATATATTAATAACTAGGATGGATGGGGCTTTCTGGACTGGTCATGTCAAGCAGATTGCATTGTGGGATACACTGTGCTGCATATTTTGGCGGAACAGTTTGCATACTGTACACAAAGTCAGTGAAAGTGTATATATAGTGTTAATAAGAGCAGAAAGACACTGTACTGAGTTTGTCCTGATCAGCAGATTTGTGGGATTTACTGTGGTTTTACTCTGTTTACACTGCTGTGCCTCAGAAAGGAGAGCAGCAGTTCTGCACAAAGGTCTCTGGTAAGGATCTGCAGTGTGGTTTGTGTTTGGCAGTGATGTCAGCGGTATCTTCAGCTTCATCTGTTCCCACATGATGACTGTCATGCTTTGCATTCGCTGCAGATCAGCATGCGTCCGTTTCTCACCAAAGCTGCACTTCCTGGAAGTGTTACTACCGAGGGGACAGATCACTACTTCTCTCAGTCATTTCACATGCCCTTAAAATTATAGTGATCTGGATGTTGTCCAAAAAATGTTTGAGGCGTCTTTTTAGATTTCATCACCTGCCTGAAGAAATAGTTTGGTTTTATGAGCTACAGTTTCAACATTTGCTTGTGTTTCCTCTGAGAGCTAATGTGCTGTCAGTCTTATATAATGAACCGGGGGCACATTTTAATCAACATAACTACCACTCATACTGTTTCTGCACTGTTTACTCTGCATGAACCTGGATGATCTGCTACATTTGCCAAAATGTGCAGTACACATGAGCAGGCAGTTCACTGCATACTGTATCCCACAATGCATTGCACTCAACTTGACCTTCCATTTACAGTAAAAGTGCTGTCAGCTTCATTATTTCAACAGACTGACGAATGTTGCATGTTACAAGGTTGGTTTGAAATGCAAAATAACTCCATTCTGAGATAACTGGATGTCACTGGCTGAATTTGGTGTAGCTTGAGGCCATGTTTGATTCATCCATAAATGTTTTTTTCAACCTTGTAATGTTTTATCAGATCGTTTACAGCAAGATCATATTCATTTTAAGAGCCACGTTCTTGTCTCAACATCTGACAGATTAAGTCTAGATGTTTTTTGTTTTTTTGATAATTTGTTTTAAGGTAGAAAAGATCTATTGTGTCAGGATTTTAAGCATCTCCTTTCACAAAGTGCTGGATGAGACACGCTATTCTTTGCTGATATTTTACATTTTATTCTTTTAGCAGATGCTGAATGATATCAGAAGCAATTTGTCAAAAGAGCCTAAATTCATAGCATACAAGAAAGTTTGAAGTTTGAGATATAGGCGTGTACAGAGAACCAGATTTTGTATAAACGAGAGTTGTGTGTGTTTATGGATGGGGATTGGTCCGGGAAGAGTTGTGTGTGTTTATGGATGGGGATTGGTCCGGTAAGAGTTGTGTTAGAGGTTTCTTTGATCTCAGCAGATCGGCTGGAGGTTTGCACCTCGCTCCACCGGAGAGGAACAGAGACGGTGAAGGTTCTGGAAAATTACATTATACTTAAGCGTGTGCTCATAATGGTGTATTTTCTTCTGGCTGTATGTTAGTCATGAGCCACGTAATTCAGAAAATGCTTTGACATTAATGCGTTGCGAAGTCGGAGGCCGAGCACACAGCATATAATTGCCAAAAAGCAAATTCAAAAGATTTAAATTACACAGAAGCCATTATACCGAGATGAAGGATTCCTTTGTGATAGATGAAACCATCAGATGTTGTGCTAAATGGACAATCTGGCCAACGGAGGATGTTGTCAGTTTAATTGGAAATGCAGATGTATCTCTTTCTACCTGAAAATTAACTACAATTATTGAAAAGCTTGAGTCCAGTGTGACTCAGGTGAGCGTGCAGATAACAGCACACTCATTAATGCACATTATCGTACAATACTGCAGCTACGTGCAAATTAAGCACAATCAGAGTCCAGACTGCATTGTGAACACTCAGGTATAATTTAGCTCAGGACTGAACTCGTCTGATCTCACTGAACTGGAACATGCATTCAGTCGCAGTCATCTCAGCATCCTGTGGAGATCAGATGGTTGCTAAGAAACATTACGTCACACGGTGTCAAATAAAATCATCTCCGAGGTAATGGGAACAAATGATCACCTTTCCTGCAGATTAAAAACATTTCAGCTACCATCCAGTTCCTCAAAGGAAGTGACACCACAGATTTGACGTGATCGTTAACTCAAAGTCACATTACCATGAAAAAGAGCAACGTGGCTGACCTTCTCTCTGAAAGACCAGCTATTTATTTCAGCTCTCAGCAGGGTAAAAACAACAGTAAATGTAAACTGAATGCAGCAGTGTAGGACAGTTTAAATGCACGAGAAAAGCATCTGATAGTTTGTTTGATGCCAAAGATTAGAGTCAAACTTTTGGCACGGATTAATCTGTCACTTGGTAATAAGACAAATGCAAATACAATATTTAGCCCAGTGTTTGTTCAATGTGTTAGACTGGTAAAAAAAAAATCACACTTCTGCTGTTAATGCATTTACATAACCATACTTGTGCATATTGTTGGGCTTATTCAGTTGATTTTAACATTACTTTTTGTGCATATTTTGTACAATAATTCAGTCCGAAGCAGCAGAGAGCCACTGATTTGCATGAAATCTGAAGGGAGCTGAAATGCAAAACAAAGTGGCCAAAAGCAAGAGAATATTGGATCTGAAGAAATGAGCAATACCCCAGATAACTGCGATTGTAGTGATTTATTTGTACAGCAAGGAAGCAGACTGTGCATTGCCTCAAACCAGATTGAAGGCAGATACCAGGCATTTGTGCTCGGGACAGAAACCTCAAACACTTTCACGGAGAGGACTTAACCGGAAGAACAGAGAAACAAAAAAACGGATCCCATCTGATCTGTAAAGCACTAAAATGAGAAGCATGTTTGAAGAGAAACGAAACAGAAGTTAAAGCAAATAAAACTAAATATGTTTCCAGTGCCGGGGCTCCCGGGATCACGGCGTCGCCAGAAAGACTGAGATTAGAATCCATTTACACGAGAGTCAGACACCGGGGAGAATTTAAAACTTAAACGCTTTCAGAACAGCTTCCCTTGTGATGCCATCATTCAGCCAGAAATTAAGATGTATAAAACATTAACAAAAACAGCATGTAGAAAAACGTATTACGAAAGACAGGCCAGTCCTACAGAGATGGTCATGAGAGTGTGAGGGTCCGGGAGACAAGAGGGACGGTCTTTAAAGACAGGTTTGCGTGGACGCAGTCTTGCCCCGGTCGCAGGGGGGAGTCGAGTGAAAGCCTCGCGTGCCGTCCGGACCCCTCGGGAGCCGAACCACACCTGGAGGAAGCCCATCCGCATTCTGGATCTTTCTTCCAAGCATTGGGCTTCCCACCGGGCTGCTCTCCTGACTGGCCACCTGCTTCCTCCGCTGGACCCACGGGCTTCCCAAAGGGGTCAAGCTGCTGTCCGAGGAATAGTCTGCCCATCGGCGACCCGGCTCAGGGCTCAAGCAGCCCTCGCTGGCCAGCGGAGACTTCCCTGAGTGGTGCGTCTTGCGCTGGGAGCTGGGACTGGCTCGTGGGCTGCTCCAGGGACTGGAGCGCGGAGACACCACTGGACTGAGATGATTGGGACCCGCGCTGGTGGGGCTGAGCTTGTTGCAGGAGCGTGACTTGCGAGCCAAGCGCGGCGACGTGGGATTGCTTTCGGTTTCCGAGGAGCTCGCGGCGGAGTCGTCGCCATGATACTGCAACTCCCGAACGCGGCTGTTGAGCGAGCGACTCTTGCGCAAGCCGCCGACTCCCTCGTCCCGCGGCCGGTCCTTCGGGACCTTCTTCTTGGGAGGCTTGGTGCCGATTAGAACTACCTTCAATCCCAAAGACACACCTGTGTCTCCGCCGACCGCCTCGTGGGCTTTCATCGCCGCCTCCACTTCTTCGAACTCCACGATGGCGCACTCCTCCGTTCCCAGCTGCGAGTAACGCCCACTCAGCTTCTTCAGATCAGCCGGCAAGTCCTTCCCGGGTTTGAGAACCCTTACGGAGGCAATGGCGCCGTAGTTTCCGAACGCTTTCAGCAGAAGCTCCATCAGCCGCTCCTGCTGGGTGGCCCCTGCATCGCCGTTGCCTCCGAGCGCGACTCCCAGCTCCGGCCAGCGCTTGAGTTCACTCAGCAGCAGCATGCGACTCGGCAGAGACTCGCTGGCGAACACCGGCACGGTCGTCTTGCGTCGCACCTTACGGCCCTCATCATTCAGTTCCAGCAGCTCGGAGTGACGCAAGGCGTACGCCGTGGTTCTCCAGTCCCGCGTCAAGTGCTTGACCTGAGGAGATGGAAACAGACAGCATTTAACCTTCTTCAGGTATGACCTTCAATCATGTTAAAGGGATAGTTCACCCAAAAAAGAAAATTGTGTCATTAATTACTCACCCTCATGTCAATTCATAAGACCTTCATTCATCTTTGGAACACGAATTAAGATTTTTGATGGAATCTGAGAGCTCTCTGACTGTCCCATAGACAGCAAGGATCCTTACACGATCAAGGTCTATAAACATAGCAAGGAGATCAGTAAAATAATCCATGTGACATCAGGGGTTCGTAGCTTCGTGAAATTACCCCTGGTGTCACATGGATTATTTTACTGATCTCCTTGCTATGTTTATGGACCTTGATCATGTCGAGAACAACATGAGGGTGATTTCATTTTTGGGTGTTTTGTGTGGGTTGTTAATGTGGTTGGTAACGGTTGAGTCGTATAAGTATTAGACTTATGTGTGTTCAATTTGACATTAATGCCTCGAAGAAAAGTAATTATGTTTCCATGTCAATGCACATCAAAGTACAGCTTTAATTGATGAATCTGAGTGAAAGACCAACTCGGGCCAGACTTCATTCCAGAATGAGCATCAAAAAGCAGCAGTAATTTAGTGCAGGGTACTCCAAATGATCTGACAAATGCATTTCCCCCTTATCTCGTATTGAAATGGGAAGCTAATGTGGAACATTTTGAAATGCCTGTTCCTTTTTTAATAGCCTAACAAAATCATTAACTACCATTCATCCATTCATAGGTCGATAGGTTGTGCTTCCACTAGTATTATTCTCATTCAGTTTCTTTGTAGGCATTTCAAAACCTCCTTTAATTAAGAGTTCAGAGTGATGAACCAAACCAACCCGATCACAGATGAATCACTAAAATTAATTTGAAGCAAAAAGCATAAAGAAAAACGCAAATTACAAGAGAACCAACAAATTCCTTGAAGTATTGTGAATGACAATCAGAAACAACAGCACGAAATAAAACTACTGATTTTTACTCGTTAAGAAGCATGAAGACATTAAAGCATGTTTGTGAGATTTATACAAATCGAGTGAACTGAGATCAATGGGATTCATCATTCGCAGTGCCTCATGGGAGTGGAGGGCCGCTTTACTCTCGCCAAGATTCTCATTTCCATGGTAACAGTGACTTCTCTGATTGGCTGATCTCTCATCAAGATTATGGGAAGTTCAGTACCGCAGCGGAAATGTGGCTATTAAACCGTTTCATAAAAATGTTGAAGTAATATTTTAAAAAAAAAAAAAAAAGTACAAAAGACGACTCGGCAATTTCTCTACGGACACAATGAATGAATTTTTTACTTCAAGAACCAGAGTATTGATCTCAATTAGAAATACAGTCATACACATCCAAAACGAGATCACATTTAGATTTTAAATTATGTATAAAATTATGAGATTGATGTATCGTCAACGATTTAATTTTAGAATATAGATATACATTTAAGTTTTTAAATAGAATAAACTTTTTAAAAAAATTTCTTTTTTTTTTTTCTTTTATTTGTTCTGCACAAATATCACATGGATACAGTACAAGGAGGGGAACGAAACCCAGTTGGGTTTATACAGAGTTCCACTCCACTAACATGAATAAACAAAGAATAAAAAAAAAAATTTATATACATCCTGCTTTGGACATTGTGTGTATACATACAAATATACAATTTATTTTGTTTATTTTGTTAATTTACTATATAAATATTTATTGTAAAAAAGATAGATAGATAGATAGATAGATAGATAGATAGATAGATAGATGGATAGATGGATAGATGTGTACATTGTCATTTTTTTATGTTGTAGACAAACTTGCTAACAAACTGTCAGCTTTGAGTAAAAAAAGTTAATAGATAGCAGTTTTGTGTTTTAGACCATGAAGTCTCATGGAACTGGAACATGAAGCATTTACCTTCTTGAAGGAGGTGAGCAGCTTGACGCTGACGAAGCCCAGTTTGTTGCGGCGGACGTGTTTGAGCAGGAAGGCGTCGTGCTCCAGGTTCTCATCCGACAGATAATATTCAATCTGCGCCACCAGTTTCTGGATGAGCTCTGGGTCCGGAGGCTGCCAGCTCTCCTCCTCCAGCTCCCCGCCGCTGGTCCCCGCGCCACTGAGAGAAACGCACCAAACACAAGCATGAATCCGCAGCAGGGAGCCCGTCTGTTTCCCATCGTCCCCATAAAGTCTCAGATTCCCCCACAATCCAACAGCCTGCGCGAAAGCATGAGCATCACAGCTCGCTGCCCACGAACACCAACACACGAGCAGCGCCGAGACCTCTCCATCTGACACACACACACGCTCTCCAGAGAGACAAACGCAGCTCTCCTTCCAGCAGCAAAACAAATCTAATCTTTTCTACGAGATTCCACGGCTTACCTACCCGTCTGCTGGAAATAACCTTCAGAAAACAAATTAAACTGATGACTCACTGCCTTCCAGCCCACAACCTTTAAAACCACACATCCACTCAGGACGGTCACACAAGCTCCGGAAGAGACCGGCGTTTAGAGCAGCTCTCCGACACGGCAGGGAAGCCCTTGAAGCACAGAAAGCGGCCCGTCACGATCCACCCACTGCTGCGGAGCACAATAGCAGCATCAGCCGACTCATTAGTGCTCCACAACAATGCAGACGCAGGCCTGTGGGCCGCAGACGCACAATTACTCGCATCACACTTAACGCTCGCTCGTCCTCGCAGAGGAGGAAACTGCTCAATAGGTCATGTGGGAGAGATTTAATTGCACATCAACGGCGCAGATAAGCCAGCGGGCAGTTTAGAGGCTCACTGAGGTCACTGAGGACACTAGTGAACACACCAGGGGTTTTCAAGGAAGAGCCGGGGGTTGTGTGGAAAAATTGAGAAAAACTGTTAAAAAAACGTAAATGAGTAATATTAAAAATAAGTGTCCAATAAAAAAATTGATTCAAATGTATGGGGGGGGGGGGGCTACAAGTTAAGTCCTTGGGGATCAGTGGAAAAATCTTAAGAGAAAAAGTAGAGAAATCTTAGAAAGATGTACAAAAAAATATTAAAAATGGACAAAAATAAAGTAGATTATACACAATTAAAAAAAATTAAACTGGGGCACCACAAGGAAGTGCCATCAGTTTTAGAAAAAAAAAAACTCAAGTTTAAAATAAACTAAGGGGCTTCAAGGAAGTGTTGGGGTATGTGGAAAAAAAATTTCAAAAACTAAATTTACAAAGACATTAAAATATATTAAAATACAAGCTAAAATAATTAAAGTATACAATAAAAAAATTAAAATATATTTATATTAATAAATAAGAAATAAATGTAACTGTACACTACTAAAGTGAGTAGCAAAAATCTTAGAAAATTTAAAACTTCCAAATAATGCTTTACATTGGTATATACACTATCAGTTTAAATTCATATAACTTGAGTTGTTACTTTTTTTAATTTTAGGATGTGGGTTCCTCACAGAACTATGATCTTATTTGGAGGTCTGTCATCTAAAAGATTGAAAACCCCTCATCTAGACGGATATTGGCCCTCCGTGAGACACTGGCTGTTTGTCATGTATAGGAGCATTACATCATGATGTTGGTGGACTACTGGAGGGGACAGATCTACAGGAGCTGGTGGAGCAACAGGTCTGGTGCCATTCCTACCCGAAGAGCTGCGACAGGTGTCTCACACACACACACACACATTTAGAAATGTGCGCTTTCATGCGGTCAAGCATTGTGAGCGCGGCTATTTATAGCCTTGAAGCGCGGCTGGTGTTTGTTTGGATGACGGATGGAGAAATCAATGGAAACCAGTGACTTTATTAACATGTGAGATTGCTATAAATATGAATGATTGAGTCCCTCTACCTGGATTTATCGTGTCTTCCGATCTCGTCCTCGCTGCCGCTGCCCGTCTGGAGCTCGATGGTGCTGCATGAAGGCTCCTCGTCGGGCTCCTCGTCCTCCGCAGCCTGGATGGCCACCGTGATGGTCACCGGAGCGCTGATCTCCCGCGGCTCCGCGTCCGGCTGCTCGGTGCTGGAGCTCATGGTCTGCGCCGTGAACGCCTCCTCTTCCGCGGCTCCGCTGGCGTCTGCGCTCGATGGGGAACCGGCGGCGACGCGGTACGGCGAACACAAACTTCCCAAGCGCGTGTGAAGATCAAAGGGAGCCGAGAGGACGCGCTCCACGGCGGACCAGAGCGTCCAGAATCTGCGCCACGGAGACGGAGACGGCGCGGAGCTGTCAGAGGAGGAAGAGGGGACGGGTTTGGGTTCGTCTTGAGCAGCTACTTCCTCATATGTAAGAGGCTTTGTGTGTTTGAATCGAGCTCTGGGATTGGGCCATGACGCCTCCCCAACCCACCAGCAAAACTGAAGCCAAGAGGGCGGCAGCAGGAACGCGACGCAGCGCAGGAACGCGTTCAGCACGGCGGACATCTCTTCGCGTCTCTTTCTCATTACTTAGAGAAGCCGCGAGCGTCCCCTCGACGCGTTTAAATCGGTAAACGGTGATCGCTTCACGTGAAGGCAATCAGGAGAAGATCAATCAATGCGCGACCCACTTTAGGCGCGTGCAAATTGGATAACAGGCTTTACATCAGAGGATTCACTGCTCGGAAGGACGAAAGAAACCTTCTATCATCGTTCTACAGCAAAACATAATGCTGTAAAGTCATCATGACTTCATTTTAGTCATTCCAAAAAAAAAAAAAAAAAAAAACCATGCACTAAATCCCAAATTATTCGTTTTTTAAAATTAATTATTTAGGCCTTCGTGTAAAAAAAAATAAATAAATAAAATAAAATAATATATATATATATATATATATATATATATATATATACTATATATATATATATATATATATACATACATACATACATATATATGTGTGTGTGTGTGTGTGTGTTGGCCTACATCATAGCATTGTGGGAAGGTTACTTTGGAAATGGTTACAGATTACAAGTTACCCTATTTAAAATTTAATAGTAGTGTAACTGTTTCAGTTACTTTATTACATTTTATTAGACTTTAGCAGCTTTTTTTACTTTGAGATCCTTTTGAGGATAAATACACATTTAGAATCAATTTAATAGTTATGATGATGCTGTTTTTCAAATCTTTGGATAGCTATGACAGGAAACACTGACATCTTTGAAAAAAAAAAAAAAAAAACAGTTAATAAAACATGTACACAAACTCAAATAGAAGATTAAACTTTCATCGAATAAGCAAGTGTCCAGTAATTAATCAAATCTGTTTGTGTGTAAAAATATTCAGATGTAACCCGTTTGTAATCTGAAACATTTTCATAAATTTAATTTAATTACACCTTTTTTTTCAGTAACTGTAACTGAATGTATGCACACACACACACACACACACACACACACACACACACACACACACACATAAACATAAACATAAACATAAACATACAAACACAAATATTTATCCAATGTAACAATACAAATGTATTTATATATATATATATATATGTGTGTGTGTGTGTGGTGTGTGTGTGTATGTGTGTGTGTGTGTATAGGCTATATATATAGAAAATGTATTATATTTATAATAATAAATATTTGGAGTGATATTTGGATACATATTTAGGAGGAAAAATTTTAGGCCTACATTAAATTATAAATATTGTGTGTGTGTGTGTGTGTGTGTGTGTGTGTTTCCAAATGTAAATATTAATATTTATTTATGTATTTATTTGTATTATTATTATTAAAATTGCATTTATGCGTGTGTGTGTGTGTGTGTATCTCAGTTGGCGATTGATATTAATAAGGCATCAAACTGACATCAAAAACTATATATATATTTATATATATATATAGATATATATATATATATATATATATATATATATATATATATATACATACATACATACATACAATACAAATAATATAATATATAATAATTTATAATATACATATATTTATCCAAAATATCCTAAAATAGATCTCTATAAGCAGCACATATAGGATGTGTGGAGTGCAGCAGTGCTCTGGAGTTATTTAAGGTGTGTGTGTGTGTGTGTGTGTGTGTGTGTGTGTGTGTGTGTGTGTGTGTGTGTGTGAGAGAGTGAGTCATTCGTGCCGCTGTGACTGATGTGTGTGTGCAGGTCTGAGCTCAGTCGTGAGTGACGTCACGGCCGTGTCCTGCATACTAATGATGAGCAGCACAGACTCGAGCACGCTTCGGGTTCAGTTTAAGATGCTTCTCTTCACACGAGCTGTTATTTGTAAAGCAGTGCAGCTGTGCATTATGGAAAACTCAGTAAGAAAGCCTGAAAGATTTCTGTATTGAGCAGCAGTAGTAAAGTACAGCCGTCTTCCTGCGGTTCTGATCTGTGTGACCCGTGTTCTCCAGCACCGGCTCTCTCTGCTCTGTTCACTCTGAATGCAGCTTTTCTGCAGCAGTTTTTATAGACACTGAACCATGAGGACCTTTTTGTTAATGAATGAATGCATCGCTATTGATAAAGCACACAATGCAAACATCATCATTCATGTGTCTGGATACAGAAATCTCTATCTCTGTTTTCCAGAACAAACCAATAATTAATCATACAGTGCATTACAGTTTCTTCATGAGATGCATGTGAAACCCTCGTCCATCATGAGTCCCGCAACAGATGCAGAGGAACACACAGAGTTTAACACTCGCTCATCAGACCTGCTGCTTATACTGTGTCCAGCTGTGCATCTACACAACATTCATTAAAGCCTGAGCTGAGCTGATACTGTTTTTACACGCTGTAGTGATGCCTAATCCACATTTTACACAGAATGAAGGAATTAATTGCATGTGACATGAAGAAAATGAAGCCTAAGTTAAGATGATTCTCAGTAGAAACTCATTTTATTCAAATTAAGTCCGTGTAAATTAAAGGCAGTATAGTGTAAAGTGTAATTTCTAATTGTGAAACGAGTCAGAGGGAAGCATTATTAAAAGACCTTTACAGATCCACATAAATAACCACATGTATGGAAAATTAAAACATTATAATAGCAAGGTATAAGGCATTTCTTTTGGGTTGCAATATCCCAGAAACAGTGTTTTTCTGGGGTATATCTTGAGATGGAGAAGGTAATGTTTGTGGCAGAAGCAGATGCTGTAAAAGATGATGAGCAGATGTTTGTATTTCTGAAACACATTCAGAGCATCTGCTCGGTTTGTCTGTGGATGATTTTATGCTGGATTATTCACACATTAATTTTTTTAGTTTTATTCTATTTTATTTCTTCACCAAAGATTAGTTTTAAATATTTGTAATGCTTTTTAAGCAATAACTGAATATCAATAAATTAATACTCGTATGTCAATTATGAAGAACAGTATTAAAACCGATTCACTGCACGATCACGACATGTTTTCATTCAGAAAACACTCTGCTCCACTAATAATGATTTATCAGCTTCAGTATTTTATCCGGATCAGATCCACCCTGTTTTAAAAAACAGTCCATTATGCTGCTTCATAATGCAAACTGGAATTTGTTATCATATCATATTAATATATTACACAAACATGAACACACTTTGTGTTACTGCACTTTATTTTTATTTAATTTAATTTTTTATTTTAAATATTTTATTTTATTGCATTTTATTGCATTGCATTTAATTGCATTGCTTTGCAAGGCTTCAATAAGAAAAACAATAATTAAAGAACCAAACAAGAACATGTGGGGGATACAGAAGAAAAACAAACAAATTATATATATATATATATATATATATATTATGCTTTTTATTGGAGGTAGTAATGACAATAGTTAACATAAAATCAAAAGTGAATACTAAAGTCCAAGACATCGTCTCATCAGAGTAGAAAAAGAACAGAAATATTACACAGACGGAATACAAGAAGGATGGTGAAGCCATAAGAAAGAGAGAAACAAACATTTGGGGAAACATTTCAGTTGAATTTACTTTAATAGGATCATATTGATGAATATGTTTTAATGGACTTCTATTTGTTTTATTATAAAACAAAAATTGTTTTGCGGAAGTCTCGTACTTCCGCGGGTGCCACCGGAAGTCTCCGTTACTGTTTACTAAAAGTTGGTTGCTAGGGACGCGCAGTGAAGCGCTTGCTGCTGTGGAACACTGGAGATGCGCTCGAATAAACCGCAGGACGCTCGCAATAAAGCGCGATTCCTGCCGCCTGCGGTGAGAGTCTGACTGCGCTTTACTGCAGCTCTGGAGCATCGTAGTGTCTCCGTGTGTTTGAATGCTCTCTCTCTCTCTCTCTCTCTCTCTCTCTCTCAGGTTCACAGCTACCAGCAGCATCTGGCAGCAGTGCGCTCTTTACTGCCGCACAGACTGAGCAAACCGATCAACAACGCGTCCGAGGTACACACATATAGTGCCACATTAGCTCAAAACATAGATGATATCTAGTGCAAATTGGAAAAATTGCATGCATTAACATATGTATCTTAATGCACATTTTTGGACATATATGTGTCATGCATATGTCTTTAAATATGTTAATAAACATTAATATAATTTGAGGAAATATAAATGATAGATATGTATTTAAAATATTTATTGCAAAAAAATAGGTAAACAAACATTTTTGTGTTGTTTCAATAAAGTTGCATATGTAAATAAAATAATATACACTGCTGTTTGGGATCGGAAAGATTTTTAATGTTTTTTAATGAAGTCTCTTCTCAAGGCTGCATTTATTTGATTAGAAACACAGCAAAAGCAGTAAAATTGTGAAATATTATTCTAATTTCAAACAGCTGTTTTCTGTGTGAATATCTGTTAAAGTGTAATTTATTTCTGTGATGCGCAGCTGTATTTTCAGCATCATTACTCCAGTTTTTTAGGTGTCACAGGATCTTCAGAAATCATTCTAATATGATGATTTGCTGCTCAACAAACATTTCTGATTATTATCAATGTTGAACACAGTTGTGCTGCACAATATTTTTGTGGAAACTGTGATGCATTTTATTTTTCAGGATTCACAGAACTTGTAACTTAAGTGCATTCCTGATGAATGAATATCCCTTTTTTTAAAAAAGAAAGAAATTGTACTGACCCCAAACTTTTGAACAGTAGTGTATTAAATGATATATATAAAATCATCAGTTCCAGTAAGATGAGCATTTTTTCTTTCAAACTGAAAATAACTTTAACACTGTGACTTTGTTCGTCTGTCAGCTTGATCTGAAGTTATCCAGTGACCTTCAGAAAGCACTGAATGTGGACTCATTGAAACCAAACCCATCCAAAACCGGTACAGAACTCTCTGCTGTCTGCTAATATACAATCTGAAAATACTGATCTGTGTCTGAATGGTTTCATCTGCTTTTATTATATGGCAGTGATATTTAGAGTGCTCTTTTGCCATGTGATCTTTATGTGTCTTTTATCGTTTATCTATATATATAAACAGCTGTGATGTTTTCATCTGTGTGTGTGTGTGTGTGTGTGTTGGTCAGATGCTCGTCTGCAGCTGCGCGCTCCGGTTCTGTCCTGTAACAGCCAGCTCTCGGTCTTCTCTCTTCCCGTGGCTCTTCCTGTGGGCATGGTGGTGGATCTGGGGCCCCAGGCGTACCGGGTGAAGAGGGCCACTCACAGCGCGGGGTCCATGTCCCCTCAGAGCAAAGCAGCACTCGCTCACATGCGCGGTAAGATGCTGGATCACAGGAAGACGACTCAGAGATGAGTTCTGTTTCAGTGTTATTTTAGGATCACTGAGATACTATATTAGTTTTTAATTATTTTTTATTTTAGCTTTTAATTGTTTTTTATTTCAGTTTTTAATTTTTTTATTTTAGCTTTTAAATATTTTTATTTTCGTTTTTAATTATTTTTTATTTTAGCTTTTAATTATTTTTTATTTTAGTTTTTAATTATTTTTTATTTTAGCTTTTAATTTTTTTATTTTAGCTTTTAATTATTTTTTTATTTTAGTTTTTAATGATTTTTATTTTAACTTTCAATTTTTTTTATTTTAGTTTTAATTATTTTTAATGTATTTTTTATTTTTATTTTTTTATTTTTTATTTTAGCTTTTAAATATTTTTTATTTGAGTTTTGAATTATTATTTATTTTAGCTTTTAATTATTTTTTATTTTAGTTTTTAATAATTTTTTATTTTAGTTTTTAATTATTTCTTATTTCAGTTTTTATTTTAGTTTTTAATTATTTTTTATTTTAGTTTTTAATTATTTTTTTATTTTTATAATTTCCATTTTGATTTTAGTTAGTTATTTTTATTGTTTTTGTCAGTTTTTTTTTTTTAAGTAAAAGTCTGTATATTTTTATTTTGTCATTTTTTTTTTTATTTTAGTTTATATTTAGAACATCAAGTTTAAACTAAATGAAAATGAGAAATGTTGCCTTGGAATAAAATAAGTTTAAGTTTTTATGTTTTATTTTATTACAGTTTACATTTATGTTATTTCAAGTAATTATATGGTTTTTTATGGTTGTAGTTAGTTTTGGTTTACTATAATAATCCTGGTAAACTGACCCTAACTGGATTCAATATAGTTCACCAAAAATCACACTATGAAAAACGACTCATGAAAAAAAAAAAAAAAAAATCAATGCTTGTCACACATTACAAAAAAAGTAAAGATAACGTAATTTTTAAAACTGTATTTTTTTTTTTAATTTTTTTTTTTGAGAATGTTTGATTTTTTTTTTTATTTTTTATGTTGTTTGATTAATTTTTTTTTTTTTTGTGTTGTTTTTTTATAGAGCAAAAAGAGTTTTTGTGTGCCAAAAATCATGGTTCGATTCCCAGCAAAAAAAAGAAAGAAAGAAATGTTTTCACTCTCAAATGTGCATTTCCTTGAATCAACACATCTACCAAATGCATAAATATAAATACCCTCAGAGGCTAGTATTTCAAACATAACAAAATAAATATTTTTTTACACACATTTTCACAGCATGTCAGAGTGTTGAAATTTTGCAGGCATGTTCATGACCCCAAATGAGAAATAATCACACCATTTCAGCTTAACTAGCATTTCTGACTGAAGAGTGTAATAATACGAGGCTGATGTCAGTGTCAGTCATTCTGTCACAGTTCTGTGATAACAGAGTCTGCATGAACAGCTGCGCAGATCATTATTATCACATTATTATTATCACACAGGAAGTCTGCGGGACAGTTCCGTCCCATGTTTCCCGTCTGCCTTCGGCTTCAGAGATGACATCACTTCCTGCCCGGAGAGACTAGATCTGGATCGGTTTCCTGTTCATTTAAAAAACACCTAGCAACCACTCAGAACACCCTAGCAACTGCATAGAAATGTGCACGCAAATATGAGAACACATGCTTTTTAAAAAACTGTTTAACACTGTATTTAAGCAGTGTTTTAAAAATTAGTTTTTCATAAAAATGTGAGTATTATAAAAAGTATTTTGCACTTAACACTATATTTAAACATTTTAACGTTTTTTTTTTTTTTTTTTTACAAAAATGTGTTATTAACAGTATTGTATTATATATATATATTTATTTTTATAATTTATAATTAATTATATATAAATGAAATGATATTGTATTTGAATTGAATATAATATTATATTTTTTTTTTTTTTATGTTTTTTTGTTTTTTTTTTTTTTTTGTCTGAGTTCCACCAGCAGGTGGCAGGAGAGTCTTCCTCAAGGCAGGGTCATTCAGCAGACGCTGTGTAGTTAGATGTGTGTTTGGCAGCTGGTTAAGACAGTGACTGGTGATCTGATCTGTGGTCTGTGTCCTGCAGGCGCGGGTTGACGGATGTCCCTCATCTGGACGCGGCCGAGAATCTGCGTCTCCTCAACATGCAGCACAACCTCATCTCACACCTGCAGGACCTGCTTCACCTGCGGCGCCTCGTGTTCCTCGATCTCTATGACAACCGCGTGATTGACATGTCTGGAGTCTCCTCCCTCACCTCGCTGCGTGTGCTGCTGCTCGGGAAGAACAGGTGAGTGTGTGTGTGTGTGTGTGTGTGTGTGCTTGCGCGAGCGCGTGCGCATGTGTGTGTGTGTGTGTGTTTGTGTGTCTGTCTGTGTGAGTGTGTGTGTGTGTGTGTGTGTGCAATGCTGGGTCACAAACACACACTCTCTCGTCTGGTTGTAGATGTGTAATCTCACAGGAATGCTCACACCCTGCTCTTAAAACCAACACGACTCCAATTAAACTGTCAGCGTTTGATATCTGAACTAAAGCTTGTATGTTTTATTGAATAAGTTGCATTCTCATGTTTGGAAACGTCCAGATCACATTCCCAAAAGAAAAACATCAAGCCCATTTCGAAGCCCATTAAATCTTTTTTGCATTGTGACATTATTTCCACAACATTTTCAGCTACACTTTACTTGAAGACTTCATTATAATGCATTATAAAGTTCTTCATAAGGTACATTATAATGCAATATATCTTTTCATTAATAATTGTTACTAAAGTTAAAATGCATTACAATATTTGCAGATTCTTTGCATCTGTGATTGATTGATTGTCATGTTTTAATTCATCTTACTTTCTAAAGGTGTAACAATAGTGGTTACAATTATTCATGAGGTCATACAACGCATTATAAGGTGCATTAGAAGACATAATTAAATGCATAATTGTTGTGAAAAGAATGACACAATGCAAAACAGATTTAATGCGCATGATGTTTTTCTTTTGGGAATATGATCCGGACGTTTCCAAACATCAAAATGCAAACAGGCTTGATTTCTGCATTATATAATTTCTCATGTTGGGGTGAAATCTGAGCCGTCACGTTCTCCTGAAGACGCCTCGTCTCTGTGTGAAGCTTTCTCATGCTGAATGCACAGGATCTCATTACTCTGTCAGTGTTTCTCTGAGTCCGCGAGGGATTCATCGTAACGGATCTCTGCTCTCAGAGCCGCTTCTGTGCTGCCGTCTCGAGGGAGTCGCACACAAACCCAGTGACTTCTCTCCTGTTCACACGACTCCATTCAGTCATTCTGAGTGTGTTTTCTGTTCATACCGCTGCATTTAATGCATCAATCAGTGATCAATGAATGTTTGTCCTAGAATCCAGAGGATCTGTGATGTGGATGGCCTCACTAAACTTGACGTTCTGGACTTACATAGTAATCAGGTACAGATTCTCAGGCAATATTGCATATGATTTTATTATTATCAGACACTGACAGCTGCTGCCTAGTGTCTTAATAAAGGTACAAATTCAGTGTGATGCGGTAGATGTGTCTAATGAACTATTCTCTACCAGTGAAAGTGAAATAACATGCAAATAAAATGGAAATTTTTTAAATGCATGTAATAGATCATCTTATGAACATTTCGTCCATGCATATGTTATTTAAAAAAAATTGACATTATAATGTTTAATCAAAACATCATAACTGGATCGTCCTCTCTGTGGTGATGTATATAGGATTTTTTCAATCAAATTAGTGTGCTTAAACTCCGCCCCTGCATCTTATGAGCCACGCCCACATCTCAGCATCCAATCAACAACCAAAGCACAGAACCAAGTCCCGCCCTACATTTATTCTTCACTTACACTCAAATGTGTCACGATATGAAAAAATAGATCTGCCACTACTTCCGTTTCATCATGACTTTAACATGAGTATTAATTTTTAACCCATCAAATGTCAAAGCTGTGCAAATTTTTTCAG